>NW_023396934.1:2176047-2310012 GCF_011125445.2 Fundulus heteroclitus | reverse complement strand
TCTTTAACTCTTCCTATGGGTATGACAAATTCCAGATGTGAGGACACACCCTCTAGTCACACCCTGCAATGTAGAGGTAGGAGACAGACACACATACCAAGTCCACACAGCTTTAAGACATGGCATTTGACAATGTTGTAGATTTTATCTTTATCAAAAAGGAAGAGAACACTGCTCAGTAAATCAAAGAAAAACACATCTTTGTCTTAGCAAATTTATTCAAAGGCATAGACCGTCTGAATGTCTCTGCCTCCAAGAGCAGTCAGAAAGCAAAGCAAGAACACAAAGACACAATACATATTTATACACGCTGGTTATCAGGGAACACTTTTAGGGAGTACGTTTCATCTGACCAAAATTCTTCCTACAGGACATAGGAGTTGCATACAGCTGGTACGATCCAGTCCTTATCTCTGTCCTTGGGGTAAACAGAATACCAAATCACTGTAACTCAATGAGTCTTTCACATGGGAAAATTGCAGCGCCCCTAGACAAGATATGATCCGAGATGCATACATCAACATTTTCCACCACATTAACAGCATTGTATGGTTAAGAACCAGGGTTGTCATCAAGAAGCAGTTCTCAGTTCAATACAAAACTTTATGAACGCTAAAGATGAGTAGGGACAGATTAAAAATTTCATTAATTGATCCACTGTCTATACCTGCTTCTCCTTCCATGGTTGGTGATGGTGCAGAGGACATATGCATGCATGGAGAAATTTGCAAAATTTATGCAAAAGACTCCAGGGTGTGGAATCCAGCACTTTTGGCAGAAATTAATAGTACTAACAACTCTTAAAACCTGTGAATGGTTGATTGTACAAGCAAACATCAATCAAAGAATCAGTACCCCGATTCACATTTTTTTTTTAGTTTGCTCTCTTACAGGTCAGCTAGTGCAGGGTTGTGACTACCTTGTTTTACAAATTCAGAGGCGAACCAACGTCTACCCTCCTTGCTTATCGATAATTTCAAATTCACAAAGAGACAGTAAAACAGCATCCATCCGTGTTCTAACACGTCTATCCCTATTGGGGTCGCGAGGGTTGATGGTGCCTATCTCCAGCTGTCCAGTGGGCGAGAGGCAGGGTACACCTTGGACAGGTCGCCAAAACAACATCTTCCTTTAAATTATTTTGTGAAAGTAGGTTTGCGTCCTGTTAGTTGGACCCAAGTGTAGACAAGCTCAGCAAGCAGCCTCAACTGTGTGACAGTGGAATTTATTAATAAGATTTATTACAGGAACCAAAGGGACTTGTGACTTAGGGAAATGTGGTGCAGCTGGGTAAGGAGACATTTACATAAGGGAAAACTAAGGGGAGGTGACTAGTTAATAAACTAGTAACACAGTGACACAGTAAACCACAGAGGGAGTTTAACCAAAACACAAAAGGATCCACTAACCAAAGGAAAAGGACCAAAAACTAAAATAGGTCTAAACCATTAAGAACACAGGAAAGAACTAAGATTTAAACTCAACATAGATTGAAGTGATAAAGAACCCCCTAAGTTACTAAAACAGATAACAAAAGACAATTCATATACTAAAAAAAATTAAATCTAAAATACAAAAAACCATGGCTGTTTGCCATAAAAATAAAACTGTTACCAGAAGCAGTAGCTTGGGAAAAGGAAACGCACTAAGTAACGTTTATTTATGTTTATTTTATTTTACCAGGATGTCCCTTGAGATAAAATCTCTTTTTCATCGGAGACCTGACTTAGAGGCACCAGAAACATTTAATTAAAAGTGAACTAGCACAGGCACTAAACACTATTGCACTCCATAAGTGACCCTGGTGTGTGAAGATTTATCATTAAAATGAGCAAACGGTGAATCTGTGCCATTATTTCAAAAAATACAAGCACTTAGACTAGATTTAAAGAGAAGCACAGCATACCCAATTGTAATAGGTTGCTTGGGAACAAGATCAAGCAACGGGGATTGTATTTGACACATTCTTCTGAAGGTCTTTTTGTTTCACATCCCCACTTTGTAAGACCAACCAAGGCCAGGTAGATTTATGTTAAGCAGAAAAAGAAACTTCAAATATATGTATAGACATAAACAGTCGTATGGTACAGTATGTTACTTGCAGAAAAAAAAAAGTTATAGATGGTGCAAAGAATAAAGCCATCACATGTGGCTTTAGTTATTTATTTTGGAGAAGAAAAATTTGATGATTTATAGCAACGTCTTCGTCAAAACTTATTTAAAGGTGCCAAGACAATCACTGTATAAACCATTTCATGTAGTTGATATTGACTACTATGTAAATTCTTCAAAGAATTTCATTAAAACAATAATGTCAAGCTTTTTGTAGGGGGTTATTTTGTCAGGCCCAAAGGTTAGGTATGGTCATTATATGCAGCTCTTCCTAGTTGACTTGCTGTGATTGGCTACAACCATATTTGGAAAACTGGCCAAAACGCTGTTGCTTGATAGTGAGCTCTGATGGCGTGCTCTGATTGGAGAATGTGAATTATATACAGGGGTACCTACGTAAAATGTAACAATTTTTTAAACTGACCGTTTTTGGGGAAAGAAACAACACTTTTGACATTCACAATGCCTCATCAAGCACAACAGATATTATACCCCCAAAACCTCTGAAATTTATCATTTTTTCAAGGCCCCTTTAAGGCAACAGACTTTTATCTGATTAATAGTAGAAAATGCTATTGAATGGGAAATTTGGAGGGAAGATAAAGAACAATCCAATCAAATCGTTGGAAGGTGGACCCCGCCCAATATCTGACACTTCTCCATTCTATGATCTGCAAACCCTGGACCCAACCATTGCCGAGGCATCAGTTTCAGAGAAAGCACAGGAAGTTCAGAGGTAAGCAATTAATGTAGGCAATACACAATAGTATTGTTTTTAGCTACAGTTTGTGCGTGTGTGTGTACGCCAAAGATGAAGCATTTTAATCCACGGTGCACATGTACATGAACATCTCGAAAATTTCAAATTTTCATTTAAATATTTTTAATTAGGATTAATGGGATGATATGGCCTATAGTGTGAAGGGCAGAGATGAAGAAGAAGGGGAAAATCAGGCAGAAGACAGAGTGAGGAAGAGGTCAGACATTATAAGAATGAAGATGAATTGGCTGAGAGAGGGTCAGAGAATTGAGATGAAGTTGTTACTTGCCCACAGTTCAGTAAAGCCCAATCAACTGGGTGCACAATTCAAATTTCACAATGAATTTTAGACCCATACACACATTTTGTCTTAGCTTTTTATCTCTGCGGTACCAGAGACATTGCGTAAGAACATATAACACAAAGGGAGTAACAGTACCAGTAGTTTATCATATAATTTCATCATATAACTGATAGGCCCAACCTCCACCCCCTCCAGGCACTCTGTTTTGACTCACCTCAGTTTTGGCATGTTTAACTCTTAAATATTTTTTTTGCCTGCTTTTATGAGTCAGCCAGCTGCATATCAGAACCTCTAAGTCCTGAAGATGGAGGTGGGCAGACTGAGTTGCCGCATCTTGCTAGTGTAGAGTGTTTAGTCTTCCTTCATCAGTTTGTTAATTTCTTATGTGCAGCTGTGGGGAGAGTAAGAGATTGGCAACGGCAAAACACAATTGAGACAGAAGATAGCAAAGAATTGGTTTGTGTGAGGACAGAAAATGCTTGTTTTCTGTCATGAATAAGATTCATGGAAACCTGGTGACAAAAGCAGGAAGAATTTCACAGAAAGTTTCTTTACTAAAACAATGATGAGACATGTCATTGTAAAACTCTTTAAATTCCATTAATGTATCTTTCTTGAAACAAATTTACTATGAGTTCTTTTTAATATTCTTTCTTTTAGTTAATTAAAATTTGCACTCATTCATTTAAGAGTTATAATAGCTTTTTCTAATCAAGCTGAAATTTTGTTGACTTATTTTGGAACCTTGATTCTTTTCTTTTTGAACCATCTCTTGTGAGTTAGAGTAAATTTATTGACGCATGTGTGCATTCAGCAGAAATTACTGTGGGCAATGAAGAATAGAGAGACAGACGTCCACTCCAAACCCCTCAGGTGGTGCTGTCTCAAGAACTTCGTTCTGCAATAGGTGATGGATCTACATGCCGATTACTTTGGGAAACTTTTGGTAACCTTTAGCAGATTAACAGATTTACTCTCACAACGCCAAGATGAGGCTAAATAGATCCTGACAACATAATGTTATTTAATCTCAGAAAAAAAATGCATAAAAACATAGGTGTCAGTGTGTTTGTTCAGTGTTTTTTTTTCATACCTAGGTGAATTAGGACACAGCAGAGTTAGATGTGCATGATACAAACTTATTTACAGTGTACATATAAACATCAAAAACAGACTTAGTTTTTCGATAGAAACTGATATAACGATCCAGCTGGATGAGGATTTTCTTTGGTTCGACGCTCTCCAATAAAGAGTAAAATGTGTGATGGTAAATGGCTCTCCCTTTAGAAAGAACTGATTCGGACCATGCTTTGCAGTGATATAACGCAGGTAAAAAAAAGTCTATTCAGAAAGACCAACTGTTTTTTCAAACCTGAAACTGCCAATGTTGATGCACATTTTTTGGCTCAAAAATACCACTCAAACACATGAATGATGCTTCTCAAACTAACCCAGAGCCACTTTACTGCATTTCCACCATCTGTAGTATCACAGAACAAAGTTGCAGTAGTGACCACTGTATTAAAGCAGAGCTGACAAACACGGTGAAGGCTCTAGGATGCTGGCAGGCTGACTGACGGCTCTCTGATGGATGTGACAATATGCTGAACCCTGGGAGCTTGTTAGAGCACAAACTTGCTGTGTGTTTGTGTCTGAGAGATCCTGGTTAACCGTCATTTTCTTCCTCTTCATGGTGTGTTGTGTTTGCTGCACAACATGTGTGTCCTTCTTCAGCGGGAAGCAGCAGCTCGGTTCTGTTTCTCTGTCGCCCCACATTAGACTGCCTCGTTGTGTTCAGCAGGTTTTTCTGCTCGCTAATCAGGTACAGAAGCCTCCTGCCGGGAACATAAGGAGCGAGTCTGCCCCGGGAAAACAATTCAGCCATCATCCCACCATTACAGGCCATGGCCATGGTCCTAATTTATCTCCCAGTCGCCACTTGTATTTTTTCCTCCCTTGTCCTGGAGGAGAATTTCGAGCAGAGCGAGCTCTGGCTCTTAATACTCCTCCGTGCCTCTGACACAACAAACAAATGAGGACAGCAAATCTTTACTGCCAAGTAGATTTACTTTTTATCTGTGGTATCACCTCGCTTCCCCCAACCACTCATAAGATTAGAAAGAACAAGCTGCAAAATGGATCTGTTTTGTCAGCTTGATGGTGCTCTCCAGCTGCTTTTTTTCCTCACAATAAATATATGAATCCTTTTTCTGCTTGCTTAAATCCCCTTTACACTGCTGCTTCCTGCTACTCTCTGAGAGGGTTAAAAGTCATGAGCTGGAATAAAGGATAAGGTTGAGATTTTCTGCTTGGTGAAATGCTTCATATAAACTGATAGAGGTGAAGGTGGTGCAGCTCTTTCTTCTTTGAGTAGAGAACCAATGCATTGCAGAGCAGTCGCAGTTTTTGATTTATGGTTAACATGGGCATTTGCCCAGGGCGGTATTAGTTCACAGGAGCATTTCTGTGATTTTGATGAAGCGTGGCTTTTTAATGGCGTCAGCCAAACTGAGCCCACATGGGTGAAGCGGAAGCTAACCTTTAAAATCTTCTCTGCTCTTAGCAAGAGTGCCTCAGTGTGACATTAACATGACACAAAACAGGCAAATTTAATTGTATCATGTCTTTGTAAACTTGTGTTTATGTTGATTGGTCTCATTGGATCAGCCACAGAGAGGAGGAAATGTAGTGCTAACAGGAAGCATGGGGACAGCATTTTTTGTTCCCATGGTGAGCTGAATTATTACCCATGTTTTGTTGTCACTGCCTTTACAGTGCTCGATGTCAGCAAAACGTCAATGGTCCCAGGAAAGTGAAGGAGTCTTTATTGCAGTCTGAAAGGAGATAACGGAAAACCATGACAGCAGAGAACACATGACCAACCTTGCAAGGACAAATTGCGTCATTCTAAAGAATAAGGGACTTCATAAAGATGAACCGAAGGGAGAGACAGTGCTGAACATACATCGAACATACATCACCAATGATGTTGAAAGCATTTTTGCACTGTATTACATAAACGTTTCAAAGATTATCAATATATTATGCATTCTTTTTGCTAGACATGTCATTCAAATGCATTTAACTGCAGAGGTTTTTGCTTAAATGTTGTTTTTATGCACTAGAAAGTTGGCGCAAGTCAGTGACATAGAACCCTGCATCCATAGCAACCACTGTAGCAAAGGTAGAAAATGTAACCATGTCACATCTTCTGAGAAAACACTGAAATATTCGCTGAAACTAATAAATAATGATTTGAATATGAAAATAATATGCATGTTTCACAAAAGAAATGCCATCAAAATATATACAAACCATGGTGCTTTCTGTAAATGTTGAGTTTTTCACATAAACCCGGGGAACGGTAGCAAAGTTCTTTTTCCGCAGGGGGAAACTTGATGTGACTTGGTCACAAGCTAATGTAAATGAATAGGCCAAATAAAATGTAGGACTGAAACATGTTGAGGAGCCAAATTTTGAGAATACGACCTTTCCTTCTGTGGAACAACGTGGATATGACATATTTTTTTTAGTGAGACTGGGTTGTACTGGCTCAGTTTATTTGGTTGCAACGTCTGAATTGCCTTTCAACACAAAAGTCAAATAAGTTGGGAATGAGTTACGGAAAATGATCAGAATGGAGGTGAAAGGGGATTTTAGTGACTTTAAATGCATCATATTTCCTTTTGCCAGACAGGCTGGGCATAGTGTCATAAATTCCAGGCTGGTCATAAAACTGCCGATTGACAATATCATCTAAAAACAACAATTGTTTTATATTTTCTGACAGCAATGGACAAGAAAATGCTTTCATACAATACTTTCAAACCAATAGGGATACAATTTTCAGAGGGATGTTTTCAAAGCATTGTTGAATCTATGCCACACAGATTTAAGGCAGTTCTGAGAGGCAAAGAAGGCCCAACCTGAAATTGGTGATGTGTACCTAAAAACCTTTATGACAGCTGAAGGCCACTGGACTTTGTTTAGATTGTTACAAGGCAGGATTTTCAGTTCTAATTCTCAACTGTGCATCTGCACACACAGCAAGGTGAAGAAGAATGCAGAATAATAAGAAGAAGAGCAGCAAAGAAGCAACTTATTTCAGAGATTGACTGATCAGTACTCTGGAGGACAGACAAGTATGGACAGTGGCAGACCAGGGTCATGCCACTGGTCAGCTCCGATAAACCCTTCTTTTGATTATTAAGAGAACAAAATGCAGGAGCCACCACAAGACTTGTGTGGTCCCGAAATAAAACATCAGGATAAAATCCATGTGTGGGATTTTTTTCATCTAGGGAGTGTGCTTTCATGCGGTGTGCCTAAAAACAGTTGCCATGATTAGAGTGGAATCAAAACACGCTCTTCCAACAATTTAGAGACAAGTTGGTTATGGTTTGTGGATTTACGTCTATTGGTGGTGCATGTGCCAAAGAGCAAATCTGATAAAATGTTTTAAATGTAATAAGGAAAATCAGTGAAATTATCAGCTTTATTTGTTACAGTGAGAAATGATCATAATCTTGCTTTTGGCTCTATGCTCATGCCGAGCAGCGCATAAAAGGTAAACATTTGCATGTAAAATCAATTACATTGAAACCTAAGCCAAGAAATATGTTACCATAACATAGCAAGAGGCAAACACAAATGCAGAAGCAGGAGTCAGGCAGATTTTTCATGAAAATGATAGGTAAATATTCTACAAAAACTAATAGATCTAATTCTAAAAACTGTGTGAAAAGGAAATTATACTGAAAAGAAAGAAAAATCAACACGATCCACAGCAGGTAAGCAGATGAGGTAACAACCAGCTTCTGTGCAGGAAACCAGAATTACAACCACAGAATAAGACTAAACACAGCTGCTGGTTCTATGGGAAAATCCGGTCGGTGTGAAAAAGCGGTCAATGTTTTTAAAATCCAAACACGTAGATAATTGTTACGTTTTTCATGCTTAACATGATCCTAAAGGTGGCTTTGCCCCCACTGTGTAAGAGGAGGCGGCGGCAGGGCTTACTGTGTGTGTCCCCTGCCTGGAAATGAAGCCATTTTAAAGGTCCATAATCTGTTTATGTTCCCATTTTCCCATTTTTGTCCGTTGGATCGATCCAAAGCTGCTTTTTCTGGGGCCTTATCATGGAAACCAGAGGGGGAGACCCAATCTAATTCTGTGCTCCAGCTATATTCCACAAAGCAATATCACCATGCTGCGATCATATCACATCCAAAGAGGAAGAGCAATACTTTTCCATCACTCCTCTGTTCTTTCTCTGCTCCAGTCCTCAACTGATGCCTGTATGTTCTTTCTCTCCCAAGGCTTCCTTCTCTTGTTGGACAGAATAAAAGGACTTCAGTCAAGTGTTGACGTTCGGCTTCGCCGCAAGGCCCACGGCTTGTCTGAAAACGTCCTGTGGGGGGGGTGGGGGGGGAGGGAGAGTTCCTCCACACCATCTGTCATATAATTTGATTAATTAGCCATTGGTACCACTGTTGCCCCCCACAGTGGGACCGAGGGTCGGCACTCGTCCATCTCCTCATCCCTCCGTCTGTCACACGCAATTTCTTGGAAGCAGCTGATCAGATTTTGATGAAACTTCAACAAAGATATCTGTCTCTTCTCTGACAGGACAAATATTTAATATTTTCAATTTAATTCAATTATGTTCAGAAATATTGTGTTCAGGCCTCCAAGACTTTGAAATATTGCACTTATTCCAATAAGAACTTTGGGGCATATAGATGACCCCTATGTCATGTCATACTACGCATAAAGTCATAGTAAGTCTAAAACCTGTATCCTGATGGCACAGTTTTCATTGCTATGTCCATATGGTCTGTCTTGGACCACCAGAAACTCTGGCATGTGTGATTGCCCTCTTATGACCATTTGTTCCTGGATGCAGAAACTGTCACATCTTTTCACCCCAAAATAGCACAATATAACCACCTGGTTTGTATTAACCTTAAAAGCAACCATTGCCAAGATCAAGTACTGCTAATGCTGCCTGATGCTTCTAAGAGGAATCATTTCTGTCAGCCGAAACAAATCCTTCATGTTACCATCACTGTTCATTTGGACCAAAGTATGTCCAAATTGAACCTCACTTCCTGAGTGCTAAATTTAACTGAGCTAAACTTTTCAGGCTAAATACCATCTGAATTGTAATGCAGACATTCAGGTCTCAACCAGGGCTGCACCAATTAAGTATTTTAATGAATGAATAGTCTTTTCATTTGACCATCAAAAATGGAAAAGTGAAAAAAATGAAAAAGTACTAATACCATGGGAATTTTTTCCAAAATTTGCTGCACCAAAGTCAAACTTTGTGTACTCTAATGAGGTTTTATGCAATGACATAGGTCCAGTATGGCTGTCAAATCTGGCATGGATGGGGCATAATGAAGAACTTAGACTTAGACTTAGACTTAGACTTTCTTTATTGTCATTTTGTAGCACAGAGTGCATACAGAACGAAATTTCGTTTTTTCATACAGCTCAGAAAGATTGCAGTAACTCTACAGGATACCTTGCAGTGAATTTACAGTACAGGATAAGAAAAATGCAGTGGTAAATCACAGTCAAATACAGGATAACTTTCAATTAACTTTCGGATAAAGTGCAGCAGTGAGCAGTAGGCAGATTGAAATGTAAAAACAATGTAAGCAATGTAAACAATTATGCAGTAAGGTGCAGCAGTGATTTAACAATAGACAGTTGCGTTGTAAACAGTTTTGCAGTACGTTTCCGGAAAAAGTGCAGCAGCGATATTGAAGGATACATACAAATGTGCAAATTAGCGGGTCGAGTGTGGTACACAGTCCGTTTTTATACTTCAGCAGTTCAACAGTCTGATGGCAGCAGGGAAAAAGCTTTTGCAGAACCTGGTGGACCTGCAACGGATGCTGCGGAACCTCTTTCCAGAGGGCAGCAGGGAGAATAGTCTATGGTGGGGGTGTGAGGGGTCCCTGATGATGTTACGGGCTCGAGACACACAGCGCTGCGATGAAATGTCTTTAATGGAGGGAAGAGGAGCCCCGATGATCCCTTCTGCTGTCCTCACCACTCTCCTCACGTTCTTCCAGTCGGAGGCACTGCAGCCTCCACACCACACAGAGAGACAGCTGGTCAGAATACTCTCTATGGTGCTTCTGTAGAAAGTCGTGAGGATGGGCGGGGGCAGGCGGGCTCTCCTCATCCTTCGCAGAAAGTACAGTCGCTTCTGTGCCCTCTTCACCAGTGACATGGTGTTCATAGTCCAGCTGAGGTTGTCCGTGATGTGCACCCCCAGGAACTTGGTGCTGCTGACCACCTCCACAGCTGAGCTGTTGATGAGCAGTGGAGCATGGTGAGGCCGGTTCTTCCTGAAGTCGACGATGATCTCCTTCGTCTTCTCCACGTTCAGGATCAGGCTGTTGTCTCTGCACCAGTCCACCAGCTGCTCCACCTCCTCTCTGTAGTCCTGGTCGTTGTCGTCTCTGATCAGGCCCACCACCGTTGTGTCGTCCGCAAACTTCACGATGTGATTGGTGGTGAACCTGGGGACGCAGTCGTGTGTCATCAGGGTGAACAGCAGGGGGCTCAGGACGCAGCCCTGAGGGGAGCCCGTGCTGAGGGTGATGACATCAGAGGTGTTCTGTCCGACCCGGACTGATTGAGGTCTGTTGGTTAGGAAGTCCAGCAGCCAGTTGCGAAGGGGTGTGCTGAAGCCCAGATGCTCCAGTTTTCCCACCAGATGCTGTGGGATGATGGTGTTGAACGCTGAACTGAAGTCCAGGAACAGCATCCGCACGTGCGTGTTCTTCTCCTCCAGGTGTGCCAGGCTCAGGTGAAGAGCAGAGGAGATGGCGTCCTCAGTGGAGCGGTTCCGTCGGTAGGCAAACTGGAACGGGTCGAGTGTTGGGGGGAGACTGGAGACAATGTGTTCTTTCACCAGCCTTTCAAAGCACTTCATCATGATGGGAGTCAGTGCAACAGGCCGGTAGTCGTTGAAACAGGTGACTTGAGGTTTCTTTGGCACCGGAATGATGGAGGCAGACTTGAAGCATGCTGGCACTGTGGCTTGGTCCAGCGAGGTGTTAAAAATGTCTGTGAGGACACCAGCCAGCTGACCTGCACACTCCTTGAGCACCCGCCCAGGTATGTTGTCGGGACCTGGGGCCTTCCGCGGGTTGACTCTCCTCAGAGTCTTCAACACGTCGGCAGTGTCAAGGCAGAGGACCTCCTCTTCCTGATGGGGAACAGCTTTCACTGCTGGAGTGCTGTTTAGTGCCTCAAACCTCCCAAAGAAGTTATTTAGTCCATTGAGGAAGTCAGCATCAACTTCACCCACCGGGGGGGAGGGCGTGTTGTATTCAGTGATCGCCCGGATGCCTTTCCACATGCTCCTGGTGTTGCTGGCATCGTGGAAAAGCTCCTGGATTTTCTGGCTGTGGTTTCGCTTTGCAAGCCTGATGGCACGGTTCAGGTTGGCTCTCGCTGTCCTCAGAGCCTCCTTGTCACCAGACTTGAAGGCTGAGTTCCGAGCTTTTAGCGCTTGACGGACCTCCGCAGTAATCCAGGGTCGTTGGTTGGCTCGGGTGATGATGGTCTTGGTGGTGCTGAAAAAAAAGACAAAAAGACATAGTTAAAAAAAAACAGCTATTAAGATATTTAATGTTTTTAGAAGACACAACAAACATGTGGAAGAATGTCCTCTGGTCAGATGAGACCAAATTTTTACTTTTTGGCAGAGATACAAAAGACTATGTGTGGCAGAAAACAATTGTCACCCTGAAAGCAGTGTCTACATGGAAAAACATTGTGCTGGCAGCATAATGCAGTGGGAATGCTTTTCTTCAGTAGTGACAGTGAAACTTGTCAGAGTTGATGGGAAGACAGGTGTAGCAAAATACAAGTAATCCTGGAAGAAAACCTAGAAACTGCAAAAGACTACAAATTCAGAATCAGTGATGAGACTTCAAATAAATGTCCAAAGATGCGCTCTATCCAATCTGACTGAGTCTGAGTTATTTTACTAGGAAAAATGGTGGAGAATTTTAGCTGTACAAAGCTGATAGGACCCTACCTTTAAAGAGCTGCAAAGGCAGGCCACACGTTTCCACTTTTTGCTGGGATGTGAACAATGTTAACAACTTCAAGGAACATGTATGCATTTACAATGCTGTTTACCTGCATACTAAAGTACATTCCAGACATTGGCAACTACACTTAACACACTAATTAGCTCATTATAGAGTATACATAATATGGGCCCTGTCACCTTATTTAGCATTTATTTTCACATGGAGCATTTTAATCTAGCCAGAATTCACAATAGAGCTGGTGTCATTTATATTAGCACATATAACTATCATAACATGCATATTTACATAATTAAACCAATAATTCTGGGTGTTAAATTGTTTTTGTCATTGTGTTTTTTTTTTCTTTTACAAGGGCCTATATTATATGTTCTACACCTTTTGTTTTTGATTGTGACTAACATTAATTGTATTATTTGTAATGTTTGAAGTTCAGGATTTTTTTTAAGCGAGCTCAAGGTTGCAAGAAAACAAACCCAAGTTAAAGAGGAGTAAAGATGTAATGTTTGGAACACCTAACCTGGGTATCAGTGCAGACCACAATGGTCAAACAACTCAAAATCAGTGATAGAGTCACTGGCTCTGAAGGGAGGTCAACAGTCAATGATTTCCTTTGAGACTTGTCCATTGAGGTGGAGGAAATCAGGTGAAATATAACCTAAGAGTAGCAGCTTGAAGGAATCTGAAACATAAGTTCAAATTTTCTGAAGGTCTGAAGGATTATCTTTGTTGAATAAATGTTTGTATTGAATTTTTTTTCTTCTCTTGTTTTATTTATGAAACATTTATTATGTATTGAGTTTAAATCCTGATAGCATAACATTTATGTAAAGTGTGTTATCTTTAAAACAGTATTTAGTGGGTTCTTGATGAAAAATTGTAACATTTCAAATATACTTACATTTAAGGTTCAGATCAAACAGGCCTGCTGGATATGCCTGATGTTACATATAACCATAAAGAAAATTATTTCAGCCTTAAATAAAAATCAAGCAGTTCTCAGAAAAGAATTAACAGCATATGATAATGAAAAACGTGATCTTTTTTAATACAAAATGTCCCCATGTTAAACACAATTAAGAGCAATAAAGTTGACAATATCCCTCTGATCTTGTAGTCATTGAGACTCAAATTAAAAATATTTTGTACACCAGCTTCAGTGATCCTGGTAATTAGACCCCACCTATCCTTTCTACAACGCATCGCCTGAGTCTGGTTCCAGATGGAGTAGCACAGGTTGCCACGCTTCAGTTCAGAAGCCAAATGTTCCTAGTATTGTGGAAATTCTTAAAATAACTTACGGATATTAAACAATTTCCCACCCGTGGGTGGGAAAAACAGAAAAAACATAACCGTTCAAATAATACTAAATAAAATAATAAAGTAGTTTTAAGTTATTGCCCGTATTATTACACTGTTGCACATTGGAAAATGAGTCCAGGAAACATGTTTTACCAGCAGGGTACTGAGTGTTAACACCGTGACATTCAATTCTCGTCAAGTTTGTTAATATTTGCAACTTTAAAGTCACTCTGTGAGTTTCATAGATAAGTCCTTACTTCTGACTTTGCGTTGCAAATCCAACTTTTCCAGGTTGAGTTCAATTCAATTCAATTTTATTTATATAGCACCAATTCATGAAACATGTCATTTCAAGGCACTTTACAAAGTCAAATTCAATCATATTATACAGATTGGTCAAAAATTTTCCATATAAGGAAACCAGTTGATTGCATCAAAGTCTCAACAAGCAGCATTCACTCATGAATAAGTGTAGAGCTACAGGGAAAGTTGTCTGCATTGCCCATGGCTTTGCAGCAATCCCTCATACTGAGCAAGCATTAAGCGACAGTGGAAAGGAAAACCACCCATTATTGGGAAGGAAAACCTCCAGCAAAACCGGGCTCAGTATGAACGGTCATCTGCCTCGACCGACTGGGGGTTATAGAAGACAGAGTAGAGACACAACAAGAGAGACAAACAAGCACAGAAGCACACATTGATCCAGTAATCTGTTCTACATTAGATGTTAATAGCGGGTGATCTGTCTTCCCTGGATGATTTCACAGTTAACAGAAAGTCAGACCAGGGTTCTTCTACTGTGAAGAAAAAAGAGAGAGAGCAAAAAGTTAAAAGTTAAAATTACAACAGTCATTTCAATGCAATGCAATGCAAAACTAGAGAACAGTAGAAATCAGTAGAGTCAAATCAGTAGTCAATCGCCGCTACTGGTTGATTATGGAGTGCTCCATATAGTTGATCCCCCCCATTCTGTTTTTGAGCAGTGGCGGGAAAAAAAAATAGACCGGAAGAACTGTTAGCTTCTGGGTTGTGTAGTTCTTTTGACTTGCATTATAGTTTAAGTTTCTTGGGGGAAAAAAATACAAAATGGCGGCGCCGATCCTACATTTCTGATTTTCTATTTAAATTTTTTGGCATTCATCCTAGTTTATCATACCTGCTATTGGTTTACTCCCGCTCCCATCTGCTCCCATTGATATTTAATCCTGTACTGTCCCAATCACGTGATATTTACTAATGTTGACTCCCATCCCGCGGGATTCCCACGGGAATCACGTGAGTCGCGGGATTCCCGGAAAAATGTCAGCCTCTACTACACATTAGCTTCTTTCAACTTCTCAAATTAGAAAGTCTATTTATTATGGTGGGAAAATTATCACAACAAAACATAAATCATTCCTTAGGAATGGATGTAACAAATTGAATGAAAATTCAAAATTAGAGCATATGTGTCTAAACGGAAAACTTTTCAGCCAACATTACAGACTGGCTGAAACAACTATGCACACCATCAGGCAGCAGGTTTGCATTTAATAGCCTACTGTGGTTATATATATATATATATATATATATATATATATATATATATATATATATATATATATATATATATATATATGTGTGTGTGTGTGTGTGTGTGTGTGTGTGCTATACTCAAATAGACTCTACTTAAGTAAAGATTTGACATACAACATTGATAAATATTTTCTTAAATTGTAAATACATTCAGGTTGCAAGGGGCAAATAAAATGTAAGGATATTGGGAAAATTATCCACATCCTACTTTACCAAGTCTGATTTATCTTCTTCCAGAAAAGCATCCAGAGACTTGAAGCTGTTCAATTAACACAAACAGTGAATCAGTCAAACACATCGCAGCAAGTCAATGCATTTAGTCAATTAGAGGTAGTAACAATGATTTGCTGAACTGAACATCAAAATGAAGAAAAGGGATTTAAGAGACCGAAAGTGACCTGTTGTTTATGCCAAGTGAGTTTATCTGAGAATTTCAAAAACTATTGATCCTTGAGATCTTTAATCAAGGATGAAGTAAAAAAAACAATATCTAGGGAGTTAGGGTTTCTGGGCAAAAATACTTTTTGATTGTCTTGAGTCAGAGGAAAAGGCACAACAGGTTGAAACTTGAATCAAGATCGGGAAACCGAGGCAGTAATTCACACATGCTCAACAAATTTGGACACTAAAATACTGTAAAGGAAAAAAAAACGTTCCTGGTTTGATGGACCTCGATTTAAGTAGTGACATTTACATGATAATTGCAGATTTTTGCATGTACCACATGAAGTTATGGAGTCAGCATGCTTTGTATCACTGAAGCTGAGTGTAATTATTTGAGTGATATTTTGATGATACATTTTGGAACCCTTAGTACCAATTGAGCTTTGTTTAAATGCAACAGCCGATCTGGGTATACTTACCGACCATGTACATACCTTTTATAACCACAGTGTATCCATTATCTGATGGCTTCTTCCAGCAAGATAAAGCATCATATTGCAGTGCTCCAATCATCTCCAATGCAAGATCACTTTGCCTCAATGGCTGATCTTCATCTAAGAGAGAACATTTGGGATGTGCCAGAATGGGTCAACATGGACCAAAATATCAGAGAAAACATTTCACCACCTTTAGCATCTAGGCCATTAAGAGTTAAGATGGCTCTCAGAGGAAAAGAATAGCTCAGTACAGAGTACCTAAGTGGTCACTGAGTGTAGTTATGTAGGATTAAAGATTTAAACTAGCTTGTTGTTTCAATGTGAAGAAAAATAAGTTGTTGTCCAGAGGTTCTAGCATTTAAAACACAGCTGCTCACTAAGAGACTCAGCTGCAGAGTCACCCCATGGTCCGAGTCGGCTGATGTGAGCCTTGTTTTGATTTGATGCTCCAGAAAACAGGCATTTTTTTCAAATCTCACCTGCTGAGCATGAGCAGGTTCATCATTTAGCTGAGGAGGCAGCAGGAGAGCACCATCCCTCCTTTTTCGACCAGACACATAATTTCAGTTGATTGCAACATTCTTTTCTTATTAACATGTCTTTTATTTTGGCGGACAAACACTCATCCCACCTTCCTTCCCACAGGAGCTAGGTTGGCACTCTCCATGCCAGTGGCTGTGAAAAACAGCACATTTTTCATTAACAGGATTACCATCCAACAATAAAAATACAGACGAATGAGTGTGCGCGTTATGTTACACGGGGTGCCAGTGAATTTAATCACTATCCATTCCCTTTTTTTCCCTTTTCAACGGCCAAGACGTGAAAGCCAATCAGCCTACTCCAATATGTGCAGCATCTCTGTGCCAGAACTGATTGAGACTCAGTGAGTGAAAGCTCAGCGAGGGAATGTTCTGGCAGCCTGCAGGGTGAGGGCGTACGTTTTTGTTTCCTGCTTTAACTAATTCAGCATCTTTTCCTACAAAAGGACTTGAAAAAATGGATCAGATCAACCTCTGCCTGTTCTTTGTGCCCTCAATTTGCACCTGTCGACCTGGAATAATGAAGAAAGGTGGCCTACAAATTATTTCATTTGATTTTAATGCAAGATGTTCATAATGTTTCCTGAATTTGTAATGAGGGAAATGTTTCCGTTATGGATGGTTTAAGTTCATTTATTTTGTTTCATTTATTCATATAGCCCTTTAGAACATCTAAACCCAAAGTGCTTTAAAATGGAATCATAAAAGAATTCAAAAGCTGATAAAATATAAAAATAAATAAATAAAACTTAGAAGTCTGGCGTAAAATGTCACAGTGCTACTGAATATTGAAAGCTTTCTTGAATAAAAACGTCTTACGTTTGGATTTAAAAAGGCCCAGGGGTCTCATTTATAAAACATTGCATTGAATCCCTACTAAAAGTGTACCAAAAAGAAAAAAAAAAAACAGAAAACGGCATACGGCAAAAAAAAAACTTTGATTTATAAAACCACACCCAATTATCCTTTATAGATCACAACTGTACCTGAACATTTGCATACAAGCTTCCACCTCCTGATATGCCCTCTACACGCTCATATTTCACCATAACTGGTCAATGCAAAGCACCTCATGAATGGTGATGAGTATTTAAAGGAGTCAGCTGATCTTTGTTATTTCATGGTTATTTGAAATACGGCAACGACAGAGAAAAGAGCTGTGAAAAAAATTCCTAGAACAGCATTTATTAAATGTGTAATTAGAGGTAAAAGCACACGATAAAAATTGTTAAACAGCTCATTTTATTGCTACCTCAAACATGGCAGGGCATCCTCATGGACTTTGGACTGTGCATCTGGATCGTCATCCGCAGGTGGGAGGAGGTCAGAACAGATGGAGATTTACCCCATCTTTCCATAGGAGGGCTTTTCCCACACATAAGAAGAGTCCGACCTGAGGCCAGGAGAGATGAAGATAAGATTTGAATTGTTTTAGGGGCATTTTTTTTTACTTATTTGAAAGTATCTTGATTATAGTTATGTCACCAGTGCAAGTATGAATGAGGGCAACACATTTCTGTAATTTTTTTTTTTTTTTTTTTTTAACAGATCAGAACTTTTGGGTGGAAGGTGACATATGCAACCCCTTTCCCACTTTGTGCATCCATCCATCCATCCATTTTCAAACACGCCTAGGCCTTATGGGGTGGCGAGGGCCGCTGGTCCCCATCTCCAGCTGTCAGTGGGCGAGAGGCGGGGTACACCTCGCACAGGTCACTTTGTACAAACACAAGCTTAATAAATGAGGTCCAAGGTCAGTGACTGAGCATAGCTCTAGAGGGAGCTGGTTCGAGAATCTGAGTGCCACGACTGAGAAGGCCCGGTAAGCCTAATGTTATATTTTGTTTTTGGAACATTCAAGAAGATCTGGGAGGATGACTTCAGGGATCTACCACACCGCAGAAACTAATTTATTGGGAATTGTGGAAAGGGGCCAGATTATCAAAATCTTAGAAAACCCCAAGAAAATATTAAAATCTATTCTAAAATGGACAGACAGCCGGTGGAGGGAAAACATACTAGGAGAGACGTGCTTGCATCTGGAGGTGTCAGTTAAATGACATGGAGGTGCAACCATGTTTTATGTCAAAAACGACTTTCAGCTTTGTTACAGTATGGCTAAATTTAAGATTCAGAACACTGCTATCAGTTGTGGCATTTTCACTAAACAATTTTTAATTTTAATTAAAAAATAGGACATTTTGGTTTAACCACTGCTTTACTGCAGAGAAACCCTCAAAAAGAAAGCAATGAATGTTACTTTTAACTAGTTTTAAATCTGAGTGTGATCTGTGGAAAAGACAGTTGAAAGAAAGGTGGTCCCAAGTGGCTCCAAGGGGCCGCTAATAGAAGGGAAGAAGGAGAGGACCAATAATGGAACCCTGTGGCACCCTACACTATAGATAATCATTGTAGGAAGATAAATATTTAATCATATTTGTGTCAGACAGGATGTAAACCAATAAAGCACTGAGTCTCACATACCAATGTGACTTAAGTGTAACAGAAGATAAGAACAATTTATGGTATTTAAGGCTGCCGTGAGGTCCAGCAGCACCACGATAACAGGACACTTACCATCAATGGACATAGCAATGTGATTATGTACTTTTAGTAAGGCAGACCTTTTTCTAGATTCAAGAAGCTTTATTTATCCTGAATGAAAATGTTGGTCAACAGTTGCAATGTAATTCCACAATCTGAAGCCAGACTGAAGTGTTTTCAAAATATAATTATTTCCTAAAAGTGAATGTAGTTGTCATGAGCTGCATCTGTCTGGGTTTTGTTAATTACACCCACCTATGTTCCATTTAGTTTCCCCTCATCTGACCTGTATTTAAGTTATTTTTTTTTGTCCTTTGGTTGCTGAGTCATTTATTTCCAATTCCAGTTGTCAATCCTGGATTTCTGCGCTCCCTTCGTGTCCCGTGAGTCTTTTCATTTAAATATATTCATCTACAACATGCCTGCTGATATCCTGTGGCTGCTTTGGTCCTTCACCTTCACACAACATGACAGTTGTTGGGTTAAATATTTATTTTCTAAAACCTTGGAAAAAAAAGGGCAAATGAAAAATATGCCAAAAACTTGCTAAACCACGGGGTCCAAGTGAGGTTTTTCAAGAAAGGGATTTACAGTAGCATCCTTGAAAGCAGTTGTAACAAGTCCTGAATTAAGACAGGTGTTAACAAATGAGCGGAGAGAAGGGCAGATTATATTAAAAACCTCAGTCAACAACATGGTGGGAAGAAAGTCAAGGGGGCAATTAGTAGTTCTCATATGTTGCATGGGGGCAATTAGTAGTTCTTATGTCTTGCACAATTTTGTTTCAATAATGTGAAAAGCAGTGATTTAAGATGCTCAAAAATAGCAGAACCAGGTGGGACTGCAGAGACACCTACAGCATATTAACAGGATTACCATTAACATATCTAACAGATGCCACTTTTTTAATTAAAATTTTGAGAAATCTCTCACAAGTAGCGATAGAGGCATTGAACAAAACAGATGTCATTGTCATTTGAATACACATGTGGTATTGTTGTGTAACCATGGTTCAGCTTTGGGTTTGGACTTTTTAAATTTAACAGGAACAACAAAGTATTGTAGTAAAAAGAGGAAATAAAGTCATTGAGATGGGATGTGTTATCCAAATAGGTTGACGTACAGAATAGCAAATCCATAAAAGCAACAATATACTGTGCAGAAGTAGCATAGGTTAGTTATTATTATAATATTTTGGAATAAAATTGGCAAGAAACTCAGAAAAGTCTTAAATAACATCCATATCATAGGTGGGTGGTAAACAATCTCACATGAATCTAGATATGTGAGCTCAGCCACAAATATGTGCAGTGAGATAGGACCTCTGAGAACATCAAGTTCAATCTACGTTTCCATCAGCAATGGAAAAGTGAATTCTGTAAAAAGAGATAAGTTTTATTTTTGAGGGATCTGGAGTTGAACATAGACATCCAAACTAGCTATTCTGCTTGGAAGCACTACCAAATGAGGGCAGATTCTCCAGCACACAGATGTGTTTGTTTGCAGATCTTTTTTTTACCAGGACACTGGAGTATATTCGATTCTGTATCAGGAGAAATCAGCGTAAAATAATAGGCAAGGCAAGGCAAATTTATTTGTATAGCACATTTCAGAACAGAGACAATGCAAAGTGCTTTACGTGATTAAAATATAGGTGACAAAACAGAACAAAGGCAAGTAGGGATAAAATGTAGAAACAAAATAGAACATGGGAAAATAGAATCTAAAAGCAAACATTAAAAACAGTTGGACTACAAAGTTGAACTAATGATGTTTTCAGTTTAACTAGAACAGTCAAAGGCAATCCTAAGCAAATGTGTTTTTAATCTCGGTTTAAAAAAATTCAGGCTTTCCGCACTTTTACAGTTTTCTGGAAGTTTGTTCCAGATAAGTGGAGCATAGGAACTAAATGCTGCTTCTCTGTGTTTGGTTCTGGTTCTGGGTTTGCAGAGCAGGCTGGAGCCAGAAGACCTTAGTGGTCTGGATGGTTCATACACTGATAACAAGTCTGATGTATTTAGGTGCTAAGCCATTCAGGGATTTATAGACTAACAGAAGTATTTTAAAGTCTATTCTCTGAGATACAGGAAGCCAGTGTAAGGACTTTAGAACTGGGGTGATGTTCTCTACTTTCTTAGTCTTAGTGAGGACGCGGGCAGCAGCGTTCTGGATCAGCTGCAGCTGTCTGATCCACTTTTTAGGCAGACCTGTGAAAACACCGTTGCAGTAATCAATTCCACTAAAAATGAACGCATGGATTAGTTTTTCCAGATCCTGCTGAGACATTAGTCCTTTAATTCTGGAAATGTTCTTCAGGTGATATAAAGCCGACCTTGTAATTGTCTTTAGATGCTTTTGGAGGTTCAGGTCTGAGTCCATCACTACACCCAGATTTCGGGCCTGATCAGTGGTTTCTAGCTGAAGCAGCTGAAGCTGTGTGCTTACTTTTGATCTCCCCTCTAATTGCATCTGGGGATAGAGAGCAATCATAGTTTCCTGCTGACATTAATGGATGTTGATGAAGAAAGCTTTGGAGTTGTGGCAGAGGTGCATTAATATAAACGCAACAACTTAACCGCTGCTGTGAAGCGCTTCATTGTTGGAGTACATATTCACCAGGACACTAGAGTAGCTTAAAGATTTTGTATTAGGATAGATCAGCGGATTCCTAGTTTCCAGCTGAGGTTAACTGAAGATGAGGAAGATTAAGAAAGCTTTGGAGTCACGGTGCATTTATGCACTTGAACCGCAAACTTTCTCCGGAGGATGGATGGATGGAAGGTAGGATGGATGGAGAGCGTCAGAGCATAGGACTCATTGGACATGGGATGAGTTTGAGAGGTTTAAAAAAAGCTTGGGGAAAAAAAATAATTAAATAAAAAAAATAAATAATAAATAAATAAAAAAAAAGCTTGCATATCAATTAACCTTTCATTTTTAATATCCAAAGATGATTTAAGTGGCAGATTATTTTGTTAAGTGTTTTTATGTAACACAAGTAGTACACATAGTACGCAAAACGTAATATGTAGGTGTGAACATCTCTATTCATACCTGCATAATCAGCAGACATGCACATCACCAACCCCTAAATTTTGGTCTTTGAGCTAGAAATGCACAATCTCTTCTTTTGTATGACTGATTGCTGCTATACCTGGAAGATTGCTCCATGGGATATCTTGTATTGTAATGGCAATGAAAAATTTTATCTTAACAAGTGGCCATAAAATGCTTTTGGAATGCTCCTTTAAAAAAAACAAAAACAGAATGAACAATTAAAAAGCAACAATACCATCTTCCATGATGCAAATTGCAGACAATAAAACATGCAGAGATAAAAAAATAATTAAAGTGTTTGACATTTACCAATTTTGTAAATGATAACTGTTTAATCTTTTTACTTAGATTTTTGTTTGTATGCATGCGTGTGTGCGCGTGCGCGCGCGTGTGTGTGTGTGTGTGTGTGTGTGTGTGTGTGTGTGTGTGTGTGTGTGTGTGTGTGTGTGTGTGTGTTGCTGCAAGGTATGCAAAGTAATTCAAATCAACAGCTTTTGTTAACACCTTGGCTAGGGGAGATTCTAAAGAAACTTTGAGACCTGTTTTCTCACTAATCTTTGCAGAGGGCCAAGGTCATATCTTCTTCAATTCTTTGATTCCACTCTTTCACAATCTGTAAATAAATCAAAAACGGGCCCGTTGAGACTTGTTCCTGGTTTTCTGTGGCATGTCACAAATTTTTTTCAATCGATTATTAAGAAATCTTAGTTTTTATGTAAATAAGAACAGATACATATGTTTTTTTTTATCACTACTCTTTATTTTATTTTTAAAATTTTTGGTTAATTGAAAAGTATTTTAAATCATAATCTGCCAGTGGCATGAAAATCTTGGGCTTGAAGTACATTTTAATTCCATTTATTGTACAGTACAATTAAGGTCAGATGTTAATTCAATGCAAATTGTTAAAAACCTTATCTGTGAAACCATTTAAAGTTTTCTCTACACCTGTATACCAGTGGTGCCACTAAAGTACGCAAAAAATGTGATAAAACACAAACTACAACTAAACTCAACTTTAAAAACTTTGATTCATGTTGTAAAATTGAAGAGCTATTCGCACTGTTTTCACTGGAGAAATTACAAGTATGAAATCCACTTCATGTTCGTTTTGGAACTTAAAAGATAGATTGTAGTGATAAATATGAAAAAATATATTTACGTTGTTCCACTTTATTACCAAATGGAAGCAACAAACCTGATAAGATCACTATGATAAGATGTTGGTGCCAAAGAGTTAATCCCTGACCAAGTCAGTATTAGACCTGCATAGAACATTTACAGTAAAAGCATAATATTCAGGTTTACTTAACTTTAACTTCTAGACCACATTATAACTAGAATATATCTTAGATTTACATATAAACCTTTAACATCTTATAATTCAGTGATTACAAATTCAGGTGAATAAAAAATAAAATAAAATATATATATATATATATATATATATATATATATATATATATATATATATATATATATATATATATATATATATATATATATTATTGGACAGTGTGAAATCCAGCAGGATTGATAAAACTGAGCACCAATCTGAAGGGCAAACAGTAATTAAAATACAAATTGTGGTGGCCTAATTTTTTTGCGGAAATGCCTCTGAGGGGAGATTAAGAAAAGTTTTACATTACTCATGGACACGGTTTGCTCTCTTGTGACAAGGAAAATTCTTTAAAACAGTACAACTGCAAACATAGCAGATGCATTAGTCGAGGAGAGAGAGTGGGGACTCGGAGGCAATAGTTTATCTGGGTAATAATGACGGGGATTCATCAGGAAATCTCAACTCTGACTCCTCTTCCGAAAAGTTTAATTTCACAGAAAAGAGAAGCAGATGGGAATCGTAGTAGTGAAGAGCCCAGATGTTCAGAAAAAAAGACAAGTTCAATTTTCAACAATCAGGCATAGTTTAAGTATTTAATTAAATTATGTAATGTATAATTTAATGTTTGACATCAGTCGGTCTGTCTTCTAACGCTTATCCGGGGTCGGGTCGCGGGGGTAGCAGCTTCAGTAGGGAGGCCCAGACGTCCCTCTCCCCGGCCAATTGGGCCAGCTCCTCAGGAGGAATCCCAAGGCGTTCCCAGGCCAGCCGGGAGACATAGTCCCTCCAGCGTGTCCTGGGTCTTCCCCTGGGCCTCCTCCCGGTGGGACGTGCCCGGAACACCTCATCAGGGAGGCGTCCAGGAGGCATCCTGACCAGATGCCCGAGCCACCTCAACTGGATCCTTTCAACATGGAGGAGCAGCGGCTCTACTCTGAGTCCTCCCCGGATGACTGAGCTCCTCACCCTATCTTTTGACATATTATTATTATTATTATTATTATTATTATTATTATTATTATTATTATTATTATTATTATTATTGTTATTGTTATTATTATTGTTTTATTTTACAGCTGATGCTTTAATGTCCCTGCAAGATGATGTTATCTTGTCTCACTCTTTATATATACAACTTTGGAGACCTTCAAAGATGCATACCTTCCTATTTATTATTCTTATTTCACATGTGTATTTTCGTCTTTATTAGCTGAGCCCACAAAGGCGGAACATTCCATGTAAAGATCTCTACATTCACAGTCATATGCTTAGAGCTGAAACGATGTTTGAAACGAGATGCTAAATTTCCTCAAAGACTTCCTTAATCATTGATAGTGAGCCATACCTGCTGTTGCTTAATTTGTCTTCTCCAGTAAAGTTATTAATAAAAAAATATAAGAAATTGTGAAAGGTGAGAATGCTATCATGTCTCTGCTTTTAAGCCAAGTGGGAATCTGAAACTCATTTTTGCAAAGTTGTGTCAAAGATATTTGTTTCCAAACCAGCCTTGTATAAAGAGTGATGGATAACTCTTCGCTAATTGCCAAGTAGTGATTAAAGCCATTATTCTCAACCAGAGGAAATCCCCAATAGTAAGGTCAAATTTCTTTTTAACTAGTGGAAATGGATAGGAGGGTGTTTTATTTATTTGTTTGGCCATTATACACAGCTGAATGAGCAACATATTTGGGAGGGACAGTAATGTTGCAAGGTTCATAACAAACCCCTTTGTCTCAAGCATTTAATTATAAACAGATCAAGATTTTGAAGTTTACTGTCAACCAGAAACTAGATCGGAGACCCAAGTCCGTGACCATGACTTTAGTTTCTACTTGAGTTACACAAACAAAATCACAAGGTGGGATTTGGGTCTTAACCAGTCTCTGATCTGACCTTTTCTGAACTACTTCTAAAATAGGATGCAAGCAGGCGTGTGTGTGTGTGTGTGTGTGTGTGTGTGTGTGTGTGTGTGTGTGTGTGTGTGTGTGTGTGTGTGTGTGTGTGTGTGTGCGTGTGCGTGTGTGCATGCATGTGTTAAGTTAGGTCTGTGAACTATGGCAGATAGCCCTCGCAGCTGTAGTCATTGATGGTGATGGGAAGTTATCAGGCAGATCAGCAGCACTTTAGTCCAAGTCACAGATATCACAAAGTGTCTTGTTTACATAACATCCAGGAGAAATACAGTTTGTCTGCCTTTCAAGCCCAACAAAGGGAGGCCAGATTCTGATTATATAATAAGTCTATATATAGACTTATATATAAGTCTATATATATATATATATAGACTTATATATATATATATATATATATATAGACTTATATATATATATATATAGACTTATATATATATATATATAGACTTTATATATATATATATATATATATATATATATATATATATATATATATATATATACACTTTATATATTTAAAGTATAGAAGTATTTGCAGAATCATGTCTATAAAATCAGTTTGATTTAATAGTAATTTACAAACAGTTTTTTTTTTGTCTATTTTATTTCAATTCACTGTGAAGGACATTTGGCTTTGCTTCTCTTTTTATTTTCAAAAACACAACTCATGTTCTGACAAATAGTATCGGGCAACACTTATGTACTGAGCTCTTTTTACAGAGATCCACCTCCCATGTTTCTGTGATGCCTTATATGACTTATATTTTGAACTCTGAAGTTTTCTTTAAATATTCACTGGGGTTTGAAAACAACTTGTTGCAGCTTACCATTTGAGAGGGAGGTAAAATACAAAATCAGTGATCTTTATGAAAATGTATGTTGGTTCTCCATAGAAACCAGGTCTGGAAAGGTCTCTTACTGAACTCCCATCTGATTTGGAGTTGCAGCCTAACTGAACTTTAGAAACTGAGCTTGGCTGTATGAACTCAAAACAATATTATGCCAGGCCTTTCAATACCTAAACATCCCCTCTTTGTCTGAGCTGTAAACTTTTTAGTAAGGTAATTTAAACACGCTTCAGGCTGTTTCAGGGCTGACTGGCAGTAGATGCAAAACAAAATTTTCTCATTTCAGCCAGCCTTCCCTTTTCTAAGTTTAAATCCGCATTTTCGCTATGTTTTATAAAAATCATGTTTGTGCTGGGTACAAACAAATAGCTTTTCTGTTTCACGCTATCTGTAAATGTGACTGTTTGTTTTGCTTTACCCAGGACTTTCAAAGCTGAACTCACGGACATGAATTTTCCATCTCTGAAGCCAGCAAAGGTGATTAATGAGACAAAACCCAGACAACATAAACCTGAGCGACGCCACCATCCTTTGAATTTCAGCTTTCTCTAGGTTGCATCAGCTAGACATGAAGCAGATAAATGAACGACTTTTGTTCAAATTGTCAAAAACTGTCACACGTCTTGTCTGACAGGTGCTGGGACCACCGACTGGGTGCGTTCACCTCAGACTCTGATTTTGACTGATTTCTTTGCGTTTTTGAGACAGATTGGATCAGAAAATCAGCCCTGAAGTGAAGCAAGTCCATGAAGCAACAATGCCCTCAGCTTTAGAGACAAAATATTTATGTGTAAACTGTCATGTGTTCAGACTTCTCAGTGTCAATCACATTAGATTAAAGGTCTCTCTAGTTCCACTTCACCCTGTTTGTTCATGTTGCTGCCTGAGCAAATCGAAAGCATCACTGAATCAGAAGCTTCTTTGTTTTCCTCCTATAGACGTCCAACTGTATTTTACTGAGATTTTTTTGTTTTTACAAAATTAATTTAGATGGCATTAAACTAAAATGTATGAAATAAACTCCCAAAAAAATTATAGTTGAACAGATGAAATTATAAATGTGGAAAACAAACTGTTCAAATATACATAAAGTATGTCTTTAGCCATTCAGATATATTTTTTATCTATTCATCTTCTGACTTCTAACCTTAAAAAAGGATAGAAACCACAAAAACTGTGTGTGGAAACTATAAATGGCTGAGTTGGGTCAAATATAGGGCAGGATGTAAAAAGTAACAGCTTAATCACATGATTGGCTACATCAAGTGAGTCCACATTTTTCATGTGCAAAATCAGAAAAAAACTCCCACTTGAAATAGAAAAAAACAGAAAAAAAACTTTTAAAATTAAGTCATGGTCCTTTTATTAGCTATAATTATCATTCTGTTAACATCTTTGTGGCAAGAATGTACACACACCAAAACATTTTTTTTTTTTTATTAAATCATGATCAATACATCTTTTTGTGTTCAACTTTGGACTTGCTGAACTCAATCACTTTAAACATTGTAACCCTTTTAATATGGTTAGGTAACTGAAAAGCTTACATTATTTATTACGAAAAGTTAATTATTTTTCCACAAACTAAACAGTAGAGGGATTGGGTTTTACTGTGGTTTAGGCTTGTGGATAGGACAAAGATTAGCAACAAATAATTGATTTGATTACTTTAGTATTTTGTGTTGGTCTGAACGCCACTTTGGAAATCACTGGCCTAAGAGATGAGTCACTAGTGCTAAAAGCTGACATCTGAATTGATCATTAGGTTCTTCAAATACAGCCAAAATGGACAAGAAAGGTTTGATCCAGTTGTTAATATCGTGAAACCTCCCGAAGTAGGGGATGCTCTGCTTGAAGTGCTTATAAAGACATTTTGATATATTTAAAAATATATATTACTTTTTATTTTACAATACAAAATTACCTTGTTCATACTCTAATTCACTTCAAGCAGATGTTAAAATATTTTGATTTAATAATAACATGACCCTAACCTTTCTTATCTGTGCAGAATCATTATTGTGATGTAGATCCTCTGTACTTCCTGGACCTTGAATGACACTTATTAAACAAAATTTAGGATTTATGTTAGGAGCCTGGGGGAATGAAACCAGGCAATCAACAGGAAAAAACCTCCAGTCTTTGCTAAAGGGAATTAAGCTTTCCAGCCGAGTAGAAACCTTGTTATAAAAGACATGTAGCAATGCACCTAAAATGGAATGTTTCTCTTTAATCCATTTTTTCTACCATTTCCAGCTATTCAAAACGTATATGAAAAAGCAAATTAACATTTAATCAATGTTTTATTTACTTATTTGGACCTCCATGGCATACAATGATAGCCGTGAATCAGAAAGATTAAATAGATCTCTTAACATTTACAAGAATTAGTAGTTTATTTGGTTTTAAAATAGAAACAAAAAAGTTTCCTGTTTGTCCTCAGAGTGACACTTGACACCTGAACATTTCCACCAAGCAGTTAAGTTTTCAGCAGCAGTAGCAAAGATCTTTTATTCATCGTGGGCAATCGCTGTCGCCTTGACACTGTGCTGGCCGTGGCGCTCTGACAGAGACGGAGTGAAGAATGGCGGGATGTCTCATTTCCTGAGTCTTCCTGATAAGCTTTAGTAAAAGGGTATAAATGGCAGTGACAGGTGTCGGCCTGCAGACTTCACTTTATATCACTCTGCTGTTAATTCTTTTCCCTGTTATCTCTCTTCTCTTATTTGTTGCTGTCCCTTTTTCATTCCCACTCTCTTCCTCTTAAATTTGTCTGTCTTTCATTTAATTTAGAAAGGGTTTTTTTTTCTTCTCTGCTGATTGTTGTTGCCTGAGGCAGGGTTGTGTTGGCAGTTGTCGTTCAGCAGGAAAAAAAAATTCTCAGCTGATTTATTCCTTTTTTCCATCTTGCCACAGTATTCCTCCTATGCTTAAAGGATTAGATTATTTTGGTGCAACATCCTCAGCTCATTCTTTTATTTCTTTGCACAAAACCTCCCTGGAAAACGAGTAGCATTAAATCTGTGTTGTTGTTTTTTTCAGTCAACACTTCCCCACTGTTTTGTTTTTATACTCTTTGAAAACATATGACAATGTTGACACTAGCAGAAGGAGAATCAAAATTATACTGTCAGCAAAATATGGAGGTGGATCAGTCTTTGAACTGTGTTGATAAATGTATTGTGCCCATTCTGAGAAATCAAACTGGTTTTAAATAAATTTTCAGCAGCCGATACCCTG
This sequence comes from Fundulus heteroclitus, assembly GCF_011125445.2. Classification (NCBI taxonomy): domain Eukaryota; kingdom Metazoa; phylum Chordata; class Actinopteri; order Cyprinodontiformes; family Fundulidae; genus Fundulus; species Fundulus heteroclitus. Next base: position 2,280,509 of record NW_023396934.1, on the reverse strand, counting down.
GGTTTATCACTGCAAACAGTCCTTTTCTATCCATAAACTCCCTTGCCTAACAATAAAACTGTGAAAATATAAATAACAGAAGCGTTGACTACTTAAATATTAATATTGAAAAAATATATATTTGAAGAAACATAGACACTTTAAAATGTGAATATATTATTTGGATTTACTTCAGTTTTAGTATTTAGCATGTCAAATAGCTATTGTTGGCTATTTTGTGCTGAATATTGTCTAAAATATGTTTAACAACATGCTTAGCACATTTTCTTGTTAGAATACAAACGACTGATTAAAATGTTGTGAACAGAGACAGCTCAGCTATATCCAAATCTTTGCACATAGCTTGCTAATTATCCAGTGTGAGTTGTTAGTTGTTAAATGATAATAAACAGGTTGTGAATTTTTAATTCTTAATTAGTATAGACTCTTACATTCTGCAAATATTCCTCATTATTGTGCAAATATTGAATATTAGCCTCCATGTACGTCATTTCTTAGCACATTGCACGCTATTTTGTAAACTTTACCTTTTTTAGTGTTCAGTTGTTTCCAAACCCAGCAATGGTCATTTACCAATTAAAATGACATAGTTAGTACAGTTGTGTGAATTTCAGTTTTAGAAGACATACAACACTGTAAAATGTTGTGAGAAATGGCAGCATTTTAAGGTTATTTTCTTATCACTTAGAATGCTAAGAAGTATTTGTTAGCTTTGTAGTGTATGTAATTTCTAGAATTAGTATGGTAATGGATAATCTTTTTATAATTAAAGCACCATCCACAACTGATATACTTCCTTATTTTTCTTGTTATAATTCCAGGATATAATCATACTCCTCTTAGCATTTAGCATGCTACTTAGCATATATTATCAGGTCTTTGTTGTATAATATCTAAACATATGATAACAGATCTGGAAAACTCAATTTTACATAATTAGCAAATGAGAGTTTAACTTCTTTTGACGTATTCTGTCTTTCCATAATGAGTCATTTGTTTCCATGTAACGCTATCTTCTACATCTTCCTCAATCACGCCAACTACCTTCATGTCTTCTGTCACTCCATTCACAAATCTCCTCTTTGGTCTTCCCCTATGCCTCCTGCTTGGCAGATTTTGCCTCAACATCCTTCTACTGTTGTTATCACCATCCCTCCTCTAAGCATCTCCAGACCATCTCAGTCTTATCTCCAAAACATCTAACACAAACTGTCCCTCTGATGTACTCATTATTGATTCCACCCATCCTTGTCACTCCCAAAGAAAACCTCAACGTTTTCATCTTTGCTACCTCCAGCTCTCCCCCCTGTCTCTTCCTCAGTGCCACTGTCCCTAAACCCCACGTTGCTGGTCCAATCAACATCTAGTACACCTCTCCTTTCATTTTCACAGAAACTATTTTATTGCACAACACACCTGATGCTTTTATCCACTTGTTCTAATCTGTCTGGACACATTTCTTCACCTCTTTTCCATACTCACCATTACTTAAAATCCTCCACCTTCTTTATTTCTGCTCCCTGTAACCACACAGCTTCACTTGGGTCTCTTTTATTCACACATGTATTCTGTCTTGTTACGGCGAACCTTCATTTCTCTCCTTTCAAGGGCAAACCTCCAACTCTTCGGGTGTTCCTCCACCTGCTTCCTGCTCTCACTGTAGCTCACAATGTTATCTGCAAACATCTTAGTCCATGGAGATTCCTATCTAACCTCATCTATCAATCACCACAGCAATCCAAAAGGGACTCATAACTGATCTTTGATGCAGTCCTACTTAATAATAATAATCATAATAATAATAATTTTATTTATAAAGCACTTTTCATTGTTGAAAGCAATCCCAAGGTGCTACAGAGCACAACAAGATTAAAAACAGGTTTAAAAAAAGAGTCTGGTGTTTTTCTGGAGCCCTAAAGTGTTCTGGGGGGGGATTCCTGATGTGAGGAGCAGGTCCGATCACCCATAGTATGGAACTTAGTCCTGGGATGCTGTAAGGTGGCTTTGTTTCCTAAGCGGAGATTATGTGAGGAGGTTTGTGGTGTGAGGATGTCTTTGAGGTAGGGCTGAGTATTTCCATGGATGCACTGAGTAGAGCGGTGTTGTAGTCGATCCTAGGTAAAACAGGAACCAGTGGAGTGAGTGAAGGATGGGTGTGATATGGTCATATTTACGCACCCTCATCAGATGTCCGGACCTGATGTGGTGTGCCACCTAAGGTAGCTTCTGTTTTTGAGCTATTAAGTTAGAGAAAGTTTTTTTGCCATCTGTGTCTTTATCTCCTCAAAGCAGGTGCTCAATGTTGATGAAGATGATGATGACAGATAACGATGTCAATGATAGACCAGTTTTTATATACAGGTGTGTGTTGTCAGCATAGCAATGGAATGATATCCCTTGCTGGTTAATGATGCGTTCAAGGGGTAGTGTGTAGAGGGTGTTCAGGGTGGGGCCAAGAACCGACCCTTGAGGAACCCCACAGGCAACCATCTGTGTCTCTGACTTTGCCCCTCCCAAAAAGACATATTCTGTTCTCGCAGATGAGATAATTTTTTCTGTGTACTTGAATTAAAACTTGCTGCAACTTGGAATAAGTACTGAATTTTTCTGTGTGCTTGAATTTTTATTTAAAAAACGAGAGTCACGGATTTCCATGATGGGGTACCACCGGGGTTTTGACTTGACTCAAAAGCCTAGACTCCAAAGACAGATGAGTTGAGCCATACTTTAGCAGATGGGTAATTGCAGCAGGAGCAGGCAAGCGGGGATAAGCAGGAGACCAGAGCAGAACTAGCGATGAGAACCGGGGAACCACCAGAACAAGCAGAGCAAGCGGCTGGGACTCACGGAGAAACAGGTAGCACTGCAGTACGGAGTCACAGGCAACGTTATTGCAATAATGAATTGTGGATGAAGATGCAGGCATACAGTAATGAACAGGAGACCAGTGGATGTAGTTGGGGTGACTGGCAGAACCAGAGTTGAACAAGTGAAGCAGGCAGTGGTCAAAAACTAGACAAAAACCTAAGATTGTGACAAGTTTCTTTGTTCAAGAGGGAACAGTTCTCCATTAATGCTAAACGAGAAAGAATCTTAAGTTTACCAACATATATCAGGCCAAATAAAGCTGACAAAGTAATATCACAATGTGAATAATGCAGAAAATCAATTTACCCTCAGACCACAGCTTTAGGTGACCTCTGGCAGAGTGTGGCAAACAACAACAATTTTCATCTCTTTTTATACTCTAAGCTCCATCATGTCAAGATGTTTCACTTTGTATGTGTCAGTCTTATCTATTTGTACTCTGGACACAGATATCAGTTTCTGGTTTTAACTGGCCTTCACAAAGCCTACTGACTGCAGCTAAGTGCATAAAAAAGCAAAAACAGAAACTCTTTTCAAATGAAGCATCAGCAACCCTTCCTGCATCCTATAGAAATACAGATTATATAATCACGTCTCTTCACATAAGTACATAGTAGAGGTTAACATTGTCAATTTACATCTATGATAGTAATTTACATACTAATATAGCTACTAGCCATACATCACTCCAAAGAGTCTTTTGCGATATGAATATTGTACACATTGATATTGTGATGACAATAAGCCACTGCTGAATGCGACATCATGAAACTGGGATCAAACAGTCATCCAACTTCATCCAATAATCCAGGAACAATTTGGTGATGATCTGGCAAAAGACTAAAACGACAATGAAGTAGCTCAAAGATCAAAACAATTAACCAATCTAATAAACTTTGGAGAGTTTTCAAAAAAGGCATCTGTATAAACAGAAGTCTACAAACTGTTATAAATTGTAAATAAGGCAGTCATTTCTCCATCCAGCATGTCAGAGAGCTTACTGAAGTAATTAATAACTCCATACTTTTGTGGATTTGCTAATGAAAACAGTTGTTCAAAATGTATTTAATGTTTTTGTTGTTCTATGGTTTTCAATAAAAGCATCTATAATACTTTTAGATGCAATTTAAACAATCAACTTTTTCTTTTTAAAAGTGTAAGGGCCTGTGTAATCAGGTTTGTTTTCTAGCAGTTCACAACTTCCCCTACAGAAGGAAACAACTTCTCACTTGTGCTTTGCCTGCTGCAAGGTCCTAATAAGTGAGAATAAAGGAAATAAAAGGCAGAGGACGTGCGGAAACAAGCCTTATGCCTCCTGTTCTTCGTACCTACTTCTTGTTTTAACCTTAACGACTGCAGTCCTCTGACAGGTTGCTGGTACAGAAAATGTGAGAAGAGCTCGAGGCTGAAATACAGCGAAGCTGAGTGTAAATGGCCAACATCATCCCAGAAAAGGTTTGCTCCATTTGCTGTGGCAGCTCATAAAGGGCAAAACATTTAGAACAGCAATTAATATGCAGAGATTAAAAAGAAAAAGATTGGATCTGAAAGTGTGTATACTTCTCTTGGCTATTCATTATGGAGTGTGTACATGGCAAGAGATAACATGCTGACAAACAAAACAGCTTTGGTCTGATTCTGCATTAACAAAGCAGAGCAATTTGTTTTTAGGTTTGTCGTATTGTGTACAACAATTTATCACAAAAAAGTAGCTAGATGAATTATATCCACTCCATTGAGGATAACGCTCCCATTTCCTTTACATTTCCATGTTTTTTTAACATGAGCTTTCAACCTTTTTTAACCTTCTCTATGATTTACCTAAAATACCTACAAGCTGTGATTTTTCTCACAACTTCAGGATGAAACAGCAGTGAACACAAAGATGAGTGAAAAAGCAAGACAAACACTTTAGAGGAGGCTTATTAAAAAAAAAAAGACAGTGACGTTTAAACGATTCATTCCCTCAGCAATTTTAATTATAAAAAGTTTTGCTTCATGATCTGAGAATGTATATTAAAGTTTAAATGGATAGAAAAAAAATGTGTTGTTGTTTTGGTTACTTTTGTTCTATCTATTGTATCTAACAGTGGACATTGAATGTTATCCACTGAGACAGATCTCTGTCTCATGCAGAACATTACATTCAAGCAATAAAATAAAACAGAGCAATGTTAATTGAACCAAAAACTTTTAACTCTAATTAAAAAAATCTAATTAAAAAACAGTAAAAGACCAGTTTGGTTTACCACAGGCAGCCCTGCCACATTAAAATTGTGAGAAAATTATATTTTCTCTGTGTTTGGATCACATGCATGGGACCATTTACCTGTCGCAGATCACTGGATTGTGTAACGCAAACAGATGTTTTAATCATCACTCTATTTTTAAAAAAAATTGCTATTCTGTAGGTTGTGCAGCTCATGTTGAAATTCTCCCTGAAAATCCTGAGGACTGCCTTTTTTCGGCTTCAAGATGCAACATGGAAACATTTAAATGTCTGCGCTAATATCCTGATTATGCATTAGCGCTCTATTCAGCTCCGTCCGCTTTGTGTGCATATCAATGACAGTTTTTGTCCTACCAGGCTGGTCTTTCTTGTCCCTCTTCAGGAAGTAGTACATGAGAGTATAGGATGTGTGTGGTGAGTGTGTGTACTGCATCCCCCTTTTTTGTAAGGAGTGTTTGCATGTGGGGGCACTAGGGTGGGAACGTGTGAATCTGACCGTCTATGTGGCTTTCTGTTTGTCTATTTGTCAGGTTGTGTTTGTACTACCCCCCTCTCTTGGTACATCTCAGGTCTCTACTGAGAGTGTTGAGCCCATCCCCTCATCCTGCTCCCCTTTGTTGGCTGGCACCTTGGCCCGCTGGTGCGTTGGTGGTCCTCAGTGTCCGGAGTTGTGGCTGTTGGGGGACTTCCTGGGGCTTACCTCTCCTCTTCCCTGAGGTGGGGAGGGCAGCTTTCCCTGTATTGACCCCTCCTGGGCACCTTTGCTCTGGGGGTCCCTCCAGGCATCTGGGGTTCCGGTTCCCCTGGCATCTGCCTGGGTGCTCTGGGGGACGGGTATTATCTTGAGCTGTCACTTCATACATGTTGCATTAATTAATACTGTATATTCTTCAGTGATCGTATCAAGGCGTTGGTTGTTTGTACCTGTAATACTTTATCGGCTGGTTTTGCGGTTCTTCTTTTATATCTCTTTGCAGGTGAAGAAGCAGACTCAGAGGATGTTATATTGCTCTCTCCCTTTTCTCTCCTCTTTCTCTTTCACCTTTTCTTCCTTTTAGCATTTTGTCTCATCTGTTTCTCTCCTTTTTTCTCTTCTACCTTTCCATTTCAGTGTCCATTGAACATGAAATAGTCCCAGCATAAAATATAATAAAGCTTATTGCATATATAAATCAAGCGGAGCACTACAGTGAAAGCAGTAATCTGAACTATTCCAGCGCTCGGCGGTTCTCTAAAATACGCAGCTCTTCTATTTTTGCTGCTCGCCGCAGTCACTCCACGTCTATCGGGCGCAGAGCTGATCGTTCAGGCAGAAAATCAGTTGATGAAAATCAAAGTGGATCTAGTTGAGTTCACGAGTAAAAGACTACATGTGTAGACTTTGGATTGCATTTTACTCTGAAACATCAATACATCATTACCTGTGGCTCCAGCATCAAGCCATTAGAGGATCTCACTTGATCTGCGCAGCACGTATATCCTATGACGTTTAAAAGTCTGCTGTATGGCACTTACAAGTCCCCTTTGCGATTCTCATCTTGGCTGAGGCAAAACAAACTTTTACATTTTAACTCTGTGAGGCAAATTTTGGAGCAGAAAGATCAGACAGTCTCGTCTCCCCTATCTGCTTACATCATTGGACTAATTTTCATAAATAGCTCCTTGTAAATGGAATCCTCTCAAACTTAAAATACCCAAGCTTTGGTTTACCCTGGCAAAGCAAAGCATGGGGCTTTAAATCCTGGGGCTTGTGAAGGAGAAGGGGGCTTGATCACTTTTTCGGGAATGATATGTTATCTGGAATAGGGTCATAAGGAGGAATAGCTTCCCTGATCTTGAGCTGTGTGGTGTTTTGTAATTTGCACTTTTGTGCAAGGCATGATGATTTCCATAACCAACTCCATATTTGGGCACAAGGTGGTTCATAAGTATGCGTGATTATTTAGTACATCTATCATCAGGGCTTTGGTGAGAAGCAGAGTGGTCAGTCCTGGCAAAACCACATGACTGGTGAGATTTTCAACTCATATTTTTGAGAGAATTTCCTTCATGTTTCAAGAGAGGCTGGGGACATGTAGTCTTAATGGGCAAGATCAGATAATTTGTTATAGATTGACTTTTTAACAGTTATGGTCTGAAAGTCCTTGCTGCCTGCCACAGGAACCATAAGAGAACAAGTTGGTGGACATTGGTGATAATGGAAGTTGTCAAGATGAAGAAGACCTTCAGGTATTGACTGTCGTTGGGGTCTCCAAAAGCTGCAGACAAGTAATATAAAAACGTGCAGCTTCTGTGATTGCCAAAGTAAAAGTTCGGCATTAAAGGAATGTAGAGACATAATTGAGAAGGACTTTCAATTGGTCGTCTACTTATTGGTCTGAATGTTTTTGGGCAGTTTGAGCTGGAGAGGGTGATAGTAATGGATGGTGAAAATAGAGCTTTTGAGTGTTTCTTTATGGTGTACTCACTTTGCTTCTGTAGCAATGCAGAGTTCCAGCTTATTATGCACAACTGCCCTTCAGATGTTTCTGTTCAGCCCAAGATATTTCCAAATCATGTTCTTATTTCGCTTCTTTTGATCATCATCAAATAATCTGTTTCAGGAGACATGAGTTGGATATGTGTTGGACATAATGTGGCCAATACATCAAAGTTGGTGTCGTCTTGCTATGGTGGTAATAAAGGAAACACTGTGCAAGTTGAGAGCTTCCAATAAACTGTCATTAATGCATTTGTTATCCCACTTGTTCCTAAGGATGTCTGAACAAATATTTAGTTTCTTGTGGAACAAATTGCATCCAGCTCTGGAGTGACAAGATACAGCTGCCAGTTCAGGAAAATTAAGTATAATCTTGGAGTCTGCATCACAATCGTGTGCAGGGGATTTGTGCTGCTGCAGATGTAGAAATTTTCTTTTTGCCTACCCAGTACCTGAGACCAAACATGTATCATTATATCTCACTATGAGTTTTAACAATAAACTTTTGTGTCTTTCAAAAACATCTTTGCTTTTGTGTAGTACACATTACAAAGACTTTATAACAAATCCAATGCTAAAATAAAATAGCTATGAAAAACCCAACAGTTGGATTAATATATTTTGGCTTGGTATGATTTAGTCAACAGAATGATAAACCAGGAAGTATTAAATAAATAAATTCCATTAAACCAGGGACAGCAAAACAGTAGTATTGTATTGGTGAGTAAAAAAAGGATACACATCAAACCCTTTCCAAAACTATTATTGGAAACTATTATTATTAATAATAATAATGCATTTGTGTAAATGTGTGTTAAATAAGTGTTTTCATGTAAAATACAGAGGAAATACATTTTGGCACACTGTCTTAGAAATATAAATACAGTTTAGAAGCAGAAAGCAGAACAACTTTGTCACGTTGTTAGAAATGGATATCCGTATTCTCAGCCCGGATATTTTGACCTTTGACCCCACCCTCCGGATGACATGTTGGACCATCTCTGCTGCTTTGTTTGTTATCAGATGTATCCTTCGTGTAACGACCTGCCTGTGGTGTTATGAATTGCCCTGAACACTGATCAAGGTCTGCAGGTCAGCTGGGAGCTGAAAACTGCACACACGCAGTTGTTGACTTACCCACATGCAGCCCCCATTCCCTCACCCCACTCCCCCCTGCTGGGACCATATCACAGCATAAATGGCTCAGAAGCAGCAAAACTGTTGTTGAGGTCACTATCAGCAAGTTTACATTCTGCTTACACCAGATTAACAGGACTCATCAGTAAACTTCACCCTTCTCGGCTGCAGCCTGCGAGCCATCTGTGGAGTTCTTGTGCTGCCCCAGCTCTGTCTGACTATTTATATATTATGGAAACCAACACTTTTATGTCATTAATGTATTTTTTGTAAATACTTTACTAGTTTTTTAAGGACAGTTCTCATATTTTCTTTCTACATACTTGCTTCCCCCAAGGATGAACAAGGAATACAACTAAAACTCTACTTCTACCCTCAAACTTTATATTACCAATACATTTATCAGAGTGGCAGCATGAAGAAACTAAATGAAATCAATATTTGGTGTGAGTAAGTGTGAATTCTATGTTCATCCCAATACAACCTGGCCAAAGTACCCTGCAGGTAGGTTCTTCAAAAGTTCATTGCAAACTTACCAACCAACCTTCAGCAAATGTTAAAGCCAGAGTTCAGTTTTCAGTCTTCCAAGGAATCTGTTTGCATAATCATAGGACCAACAGCTACGGACAACCCACACCGGTGCTGAAAACCCGTTTGATTTAGTTTGGAAGTACCTCTAGTTTCTTCGGAGCCTCTGAGGAAAATAAAATATTCTCTAGCAAACAGCAGACAGTCAGTATTACACAGCTCCTGACATTTATCATTTCAACATTTATAGGATGACAACAAAAACATTTCACCTGTCACGAAGCTTTGATTTGCCTTTTGTTCTCCATGATGACATCTCAGACTTCTAGCAATTCTTGCAGCGGAGCCAAAACTAGTGTAGCTTGTGTACTGTATAGAAATGGGTCAATTTATAAATTAACATCTCTTTACCCATGCAGATCCAGCACCCTCTGGTCAGAAGACAGAACAGAGTTAAAGAATGGATGGGCAGATTGTTGCAGACAAATACATGGATGGATGGAAGGATGGAAGAACAAATGTGTAAATGATGAACTCTAAAATTACCAGTTCTTAAAATGTCTAACTATTCTTTTACTCTTTACATAAAAGTCCACTAAAGTTGACAATGTTTTAAAGGTTAAAACATCTCAGTCAGTAGCAAACAATAAAAAAGGTGCTAATTTGTTGTACTTGCACTTGTACCAGGATTCAAACAAGGGCACTAACCCCATCTCTCAGCTCAATTTGCCACTTTAAAATACCCATAATATGCTGGCTTGCTAGTTCCTAATTTTGTCATACTATAAAATGAATCCCCTCATTTATAAACCAGGATAACCGCTGGATTACAAACGAGGCAAGTCAGGGTGCTGAACCAGCAGATGTAGAAGCTAAAAGAACAAAAGAAAAAAAAACACATTAAGCCTCTTTTTAGTGAATAATGTTTTGTCACATGGGTACCTTTTTTAAACACAGCAAATAAAGATACATGTTTTTAATGTTGGTGTATGCCTGTGCAAATGTCACCGTGGAACAAAAAGTAACTGCAGGAGCCAAATTAATCTGCTTTTTTTCCTCAACATTTTGTCTCTTGTTATAGTTCAGTTTGGAAGCTGTTTGTCTTTAACTCCCTTATTTATTACCGAGCATTCTCACTTGGAATATTGTTATTGTTGAAAGTTAATAACTGGTGTCAACTTGTGATGTGAAGCGTTTCCTCATTTAAAGTTCCAGTTAGCACTCCAGCTGACAGAGTCTGAGGTAATGACTCTGTTCATTAACAGGGAGTTTAATGATGCTTGTCATGTATCACATCTCATGGCAAATGATTAGAGGAAAACAAAAGTTAAACCCACCATGAAGGTGTATTGGAAGAAAAATAAGTTTCACCCTTATATATGAGCAAAAAACCTTTAAAAAGTGTGCTAAATTTGCAAAGCTGTCCGGTGTGTAAAGCCTTAAGGTAAATGTGGGGACATGTACTGTCCTGTCATTAGGGGGAAGGTGGAACTATATTTAGCAGGTGCAGTATATTACTAGTCATCAAATTCCGCACCAAATGAGAACAGTTGACGCTGCAGAAACACAAGACCCAAATAAACTCAATCAACACAACTGATAATATTTCATCTTCATCCGCACATCTTTTTCTCTGCCGTTCTCCTGGCAGGAGCACATTTTTCATAGCCTTTGCTCGTCAGCCACTGCGACCTCAGCAGGGTTACTTCAACCCCCACTGAGATGGGGTGGCCAACAAAGAACAATTCCCTGCCTTTGGAAAACCAGGGCACCCCTTCTGTCTTTTCGAACGAGTTATCGGAATGCGCACGGCCTCTACAGTGCACCTGCTCAGGAATAAAAAAGACAATTCGACTTCTTTGAATTTTTCCATGCCTCTTTCTTGTGTGTGTTACTATTTTCTGCCAGAAAGAGGAAGAGGGATGCGGAAATGAGAAAATTATGGAAAAGAGGAAGGAGCAGCCTTTGCAGTGAGCTGAAAACCATATTAGATTAAAGTAGAGAAAGGTAAAAGAGGAACAAAATAAAACAAGTAAAAAAGTCAAAAGGAAAACTGGGGATTAAAAAGCAGTAATAAGCAGCATGTAAAGAAGGAGAAGTGACTAGGATTAAGATTAAGATCAAAACTAAATAAATTTGAGTCAAGAAAACTGGACTGATAATAATGAATCAAACCTAATACATGTTGCTTTTGTTTGTTTGTTTTTTACACAATATTTTAATACAGGAGCTTGGAAAGTCATACTTATCAATGTGTACATAGCAAGTCTCTGTACTTTGAGTAAACCACAAAGTAAGTGCATCCAAGCTCATTGATAGCAACATATCTGGTTTTATCCATGAAGCAGCCTTGATGTTCAATTCTGTAATCCAAAATAGTACAATTGTGGCAGCATTCATGTATACTTTGTATGGTAGCTTTGATCAGCATTTTTACTCTGATATTCAGAGGCAGGAGTCAATGTGCCACTTCTCTGAACAATTAGAGTAACCTAAATTACCAAAATAACCTATGTGATAATACGAGGTCATGTTTTACTGGACTACAGCAAAGTAGCTATCAAAACATTATTTTGGGGAAACCAGTTATCACGCCAATCAAATTCCTATTATGAAATCCTTTCTACAGTTTGTGTACATTGATTGGCTCTTAAAAGTCACTTCAACCTGATGCTGCACATGTGGTGTATAGGAAATGTTACAATACTCAGACTGCTGATGCCTTTAAACGTTCTCTTGTAAATTGGCTCAGACACTACGAAAAAAGCCATGCTAATTAATATTAAAACAAAGCATTTCTTAGCCTTATAAACATACTGACAAAAAAAACCATACAGTTGCCTGGTTGATCTTATTCTTGACCCCACCTTTTTATGTTATCAGTACCTGAGTCATGAGTGTTTTGTTTTCTTCCCTCAGATTTAGGTTGTGTAATGAACCAGAAGGTGGTGACCTGATAATTCAATCAGACACCAGGATAGCTTTAACAGATTTATTAAGAAAATGATGTAGCAGGATCTGAAACTGACTGGAGTGAACACAGGAACCACTTTTCAATGACCGGGAAGTTGCACTAAACCTTATAAGTAGGGCTTTCAAGGATGTTGTATTTACATGGTGGGAGAGGCAGGTATATATATATATATATAGTGATCTCCTCAGGTGCAGAAATTCTGCCTAATTAGAGCCGCTGCATGTGTAACTTCTCAGACCTAATCGACAGAGCAGAGCTGAATAGGCAGGGAGTGACATCTTTGTCACCGCAGGCAGGATCTCACAAACAGGATCAGGAAAAATCACTACAGGTTGTTCCTTCCCTTAAATCCAGTCATCCACCCCCTCATGGGGTCGCTGGTGCCTATCTCCAGCGTTCACCGGGCGAGAGGCGGTGTACACCCTGGACAGGTCGCCAGTCTGTCGCAGGGCAACACAGAAACAAACAGGACAAACAACCATTCACGCACACACTCAAAACCTAAAGACAATTTAGAGAAGCCAATTAACAGTCATGTTTTTGGACTGTGGGAGGAAGCCGGAGTGGCCGGAGAGAACCCACGCACGCACAGGGAGAACATGCAAACTCCATGCAGAAATACCCAGGGTCAGATTTGAACCCTGAACCTTCTTGCTGCAAGGCAACAGTGCTACCCACTGCGGCACTGTGCAGCCCTCCCTTAAATCCAAGATACCATTTTTTTTTTTCAAATAGGGGTTTTACAAAGACTATTTTGGTCGATCTGGAGGTCAGGCTTCCTTACCTGGGTTTACTTCCAGAGAGTTCCCCCACGCTTCCTGCATAGATGGTCTTTGTAACAAAGATGCCAACTGTATCATTTCTTCTGTGTTGCTAATAAGTGGTCACACATCCATTTGACAAGTTTTCGTTGGACAGGTCTTTTTTTGTCAAGCAGGACAGGGAGAGGCTTCCAGGTGATGTGATTACAGACAATATCTTATCTATATAATTGAATATCTGGTTTTGGGGCAATACTTATGAGGCTGTTTTGTTTCAGAAAAGTGAATGTTAAAATTACTCATTCATTTAGGAAACAAAGAGTAAGCCTGTGATTAAAACCAATAAGAGCCTATTTTTCATTCAAATAATATTGAAAACAGTAGAAAATTACATTTTAATTCAACAAACATGATTAGCAATATTCAGTCAATGTAAAGTATAGTTGAGGTCAAAGATAAAGTCCCATCACCAAAGAAAAAAAGGGGGATCTGTCATAGTTGATACTTAAACTGTGATGCTTGACAAACAGAAATACAGACCCAGGTGTATCAGAACCTGGGGGTATTTCCTCAGATTGCCTGGTTGGTAATTGAATTTTGTTTACAAACCTTTAGACTACCTCTGTCCTCCTTTTCAGATCAGCTCCCTTTGTCACTCATCCCGCCCAGGACGTGACGGATAGCTGCTCCAGGCCCTGTTAGTGTGCATGGGCTCAGTTAACGCCCGGGACTCATTTCACATTCACACACAGTTCAGGTTACACCACAAGAGAGTGGGGTTGGAGTGCAAGATGCTCCGTAACATTTTCATTTTACACTCTGATGGGTTTAACTCTTACACCCTGCAAGCAGCTTAAATTTGGGATTGGCAACCAGCTGTAATATGAACACAGGAGCCAAGGCGGAACAGGCCAGAGATTAACAGAGACTATTACGCTGATCACTGTGTGTTACAGTATAATTATGATTTATTACAACTCTGGATTTAGTTAGTAGCCTCTTTATAGTTTTAATGTCTACAACAGACTCACTGTGGATATACTAGAACACTGTTGGGTTACTAAAGCATAGATCTGACTCCAAAAGTCAACAACTGCAATAATGAATGCATCTCAATGCATCAAATTAGAAAAATATGTCTGTTTAACACATTATTCTGGGACTTTATAGCACCACCTGACGACCAGATGATAGTTTTAATTTAGTGTGTATTAATCCCCTCAAGATCAAAATTATACATATGAGCTTAAATATATTCATACATTAAGCTAAATATTTTAATAAGCAGCAGCACTTTTGTGAAGCACTTTGTGATTTTATCTGTGAAAGGGTCTATATAAATAAAATTGTACTTACTTACATGTTCTAAAATTTATTTTAGGTTTGCAAGGCTGATGCCGCTTAACTTTTAGGTAGTAATTATGACTCTGCCCAGTTGTCACTTTTTCTTGTAATCCAAATTGCAGAACAAAGGGAAAGCCCAAGGATGTCAGAGAGGAAGAATTGTAGATTTTGGGAGCTAATTTTAAACACCTAGACATTTTTAAATAATCAGTTCAAATTCTCCTGAGATCAAAATAAATATTTTAGAGAACAAGGACTACCCTCAAACTATGACCTGGAAACTGCTAGAACACTCTCACTGTCCACAGCAAAGCCAGTTTTAGACTGAATCCATAAATGCCAAATCTGTTTCTTAAAGGTGGAGTCAGCAATTCTTCTGGAAGTTTCCCCAAGTCTCTTTGAATACCTGCGCATGCACAAGACCGTCTTACCTGCTCTTCCACCCCTCAGGGGGATCATGTGTAAAAAATCTCCCAAAATTCACTCTGGTCTTATTTTTTTCTACTGAGGTCCTCCTTTCCTTCTCATTAACTTGTATGCGGTTTGCTTCTTGTGACTCTTAGCCATGTTCAGAGTATACGGTTAGAGCAGCAGAGCTACAATGAATGGCTAACATCAAATTTAACAGCTAAGCTAACCGGATACATAAACACTAAAAGAGTGCATGCACAGCCAGAAAGCAGAAACTAAAAAGCAGAAAGGTATGTGCACGCTCATTGGCGTTACATGAGCGCATCAGAATGCTTGCCATGTTGGACAACCATTTGATATGGTGATACTCCTGGAACTTGGGGGCGGGACCAAAACTCTGACTGATCCCTGACATTTGGACCGAACGGCAAAGATTGGTCAGAGATTTTACAGGCCTGAACCTTTCACAGAGATCTATTTTTTAACCTCTTTTTGTGAATACATAATGTATTTACTACTGCCAAGTGGAAGGAACAAAAGGTTTTGAACGGGAATACCAACTATAGCTTTAACACTGTCAGTCTTCTAGTATCACCAAATCGTGTTGATACAGCTTTCTTTAAAAGTGATGTTCAAGCCTTGGGGCGCGCTGGTGGCGCAGCGGGTAGCGCGACTCATGTACGGAGGCTTTAGTCTTCGACGTGGTTGACCCGAGTTTGACTCCGACCCGTGGTCCTTTGCCGCATTTCTCTCCCCCTCCCCCCCCCCCTTCCTGTCAGCCTTCTGTGTTAAAAAGCAAGCTGTGAAGTGTGTCAAAAAAAAGTGATGTTTAATTCCCATTTTCCAGCACTGTTTGGGATGATGAGGGTTTGTCTGATTATGTGTTTGATCATATAGTAATCACAAAAAACTGTTCTTTATTTGGCAGCTTGTTTAAAACAACATGATTTAAAGGCATACTATGCAACATTTTTCAGTTAATTAATGTGTTCCATACCGTTTTGGATGATTAAATGAGTCATTTCAGGTCGAACAAAGGTTTTCTCGGCCGCCCTGGGGGTCTGTGGGGGAAATACCGCACTTGCAATTGCAAGAGCTCCCGGCCCGCACACACAGAAGCCTCGCTTTACGGCGAGAACTCCATGTGTTTTTGCCCTGCCATTCACTATATGTACGCGCAAAAGCAACAACAAAGAACCGTGTGTTAACGTCAAATAAACATGCAAGCATATCGAGTTTTATTATTATTATTATTTATTTATTTATTTTTATTTATTTTTTTAATGTTGGCGAGACGCTACCGCGGCGGCCGCCTCGGCGCGGCCGCCTCGTCGCGGCCGCCTTGCCAAGATAGTGCTGCGGGAAACCCTGATCTTCATACTTTCACTGTGTTAGTCATTGTTTGTACTGCTGTTTTTTTTACTTTTCGTTGCGTTCGCCTGTCTGCTAAGCTCAAAACAACTGCGCCTGGCTTGATGGAGAAACCAGAACAGCTGAGCATCTTTATGACAGTGCACTTTTACTTTCGCCCTCTGGGGGGAGCCTCGCTGGAAAATCAACCCCGGTTGCATAGTATACCTTTAAGGCACAGTTAATAGGGAATCTATTTGCAATAATACCATGAATAAAATTGATTTATCAAGTTAAACTGTCTCATGATTCAAGCATTAATTGTGTGAGAATGTTATAATCATGTTGTCATGTTTTGTCACGATGAACCCGAACACACAGCACCCACGGTGCTGAGTTTTGAGAGTTTATTTAAAGAGATGAGTTGTGAAGGATCTGAACCAGTCTTTACCGGGCTGGAGCAAGGTGAAAGATGGGTGCAGGAGCAGGCAGACGGGAAGGAGCTGGATGACTGCGGGTAAGTCTTGGGGCGGAACTCAAGGCAGCAGGTGAGCTTCGGGGATGGGACCCGAGCTGAGCTTGGAGAGGAATCCAAGTGAGAGCCAAGGGAGGAATGCGGTCAGGAGAAGACTGCTGCGAGAGCAGGGAGTCAGTCTTCTGAATGAGGACGAGAGTCTTTCTGGCAAAGGAGTATGTGAAACGCTTGTGTGGAGGAGACGAGACGAACCGGCCGTGATGAACTGACTGAGGTGAGTTTATAAAGTGGAGCTTGCAGGTGGATCGAGTCCAGGATGATTGGAGGCTGACAGGTGTAGATGATTAGTGAGAGTGGAAGAAGATGGAGCTGTATGGGAGGAGGAAGGTGCCAGGAATGTTCAAGGTACAGCAGGAAAAACTACACCCTAACACATGTAATGACATGGCTCTGTGTTAGCTCTCATGTTATGTAATGTTTTTTTCAGAACCGGTTAACTACTGCCTCTAGCACCAGCCCTAGTTGAGCACTAGAACTACTTTGGTGGAAAATCCCTACATAGGATTATTGGGAAAAACAGACTGCCGACCTGTCCAGGGTGTACCCCGCCTCCCGCCCATTGAACTCCTGGAGATAGACACCAGCACCCCTCGCGAACCCATGAGGGATAAAGCGAGTAAGAAAATGGATGGATGGAAAAACTTGGATCCCATGACATGGGATAGATCATGAAACTTTGTGGAGAATTTTGAGCATGCATAAAACTTTGGCATTGGGGTCCTTTTTGGTTTCTTACAATGGTGTCAGAGTGGGTGACTGTGGTTGTGTATTCATCATGTGGGACCCATGCCCAGCAATGTAGCTTGGCCATCTTGAAATCAATGAAGATCTGTTGGATTGTTCCATTCTGTCACAATACAACAACCAGAGTGTAATTTTAAGATACAAATCAAGAAACACCTTTTCTGATCATGGCCAGTGTAGTAGTGGCTGAGGTTTTGCATAGAAAACCTACTGATCTACATGCTTTCATGCTACTAATAAAGCCATGTCATGGAGGATGACCTCTTGAGATCGACCTAGTCCTTGATATTTTAAAGTTTGATAATATATATATGGTGCTTGTTTTTCCACAGCAAACCAAAAACTAATGGTAGAGACTCAGCAACCTTGGTAATACACTGGACTGTTTAGCAGATTATAAAAGAGGCCACGGAAACATAATACACATGATGTTAGGGTCATGTGGTGCGTTTTTCAGCTGTATTCTTGCAGGCTCAATGTGATCCTTTTCAAAAACACAAGAGTTTCAACAGCTAACAACTGGCTGTCATGAAGCTTCTGGAATGGCCTTCCTACTGAGCCCAGACCTTAGCCGCCACAAAATGTATAGACCAGTGGTACTTGATTCCGGTCCTCGAAGGTCAGTGTCCTGCAACTATTATTTGTTACTCTGCTTCAACACACCTGAGTCAAATAATCAGTGTGTAGTCAAGTTCTGCCAAGTCCCACTAATGACCTAAGGAGGAAATTCTGCCTTTTGATTCAGGTGTGATGGATCAGGGACTAAAAGTTCCAGGACACCAGACCTCGAGGACTGAAATTGAGGACCACTGGTATAGGCTGTACTTAAAAGGTGGTATGTTCCCTGAAACCAAGCGATTCATAACCGCGCTACCAATTCTACAAAGTACAGAGATATAAGTCACATGTTTGCTGTCAACCGTAAAATTATGGACAGTCACCATAGTTCTATGTTGGAATAAGAAGAGTTCAAATAAATATCATAAACTTCCATAAAAAAAATCAGATCAGGCTATTAACTCTCTAATGGGCCTCCTGCAGCTCCTTAAATGCAGTGTTTGCTGACAAAACTCAGTCTTGTTGTCACGTTTCATCCATTTTCTCTGTTCCGAAGCTTTTTTCGGCTCTTACCTAGGAGAATTCCCAAAACATTGTTTGCTTTGTTCGGCAGATCACCCAGCCAGCTTTTGGTTCGCGTCTCTGTCTGTGATTGAATTATGTTCCGCAAAGTACCAGAGGCAAAGGATTTTTTTTATTTGTATCTGTACATGAGAGCACACAAAAGCAACCATTGTTGGGGAGTCAAATGGGAATGTTAAGTAGGAGCCAGCAGAGCTGTCTTTTATCTTGAGTATTTACAACTCTGTCACAACCAGCAGAAATTTGGAAGCTTAAGGGGGGAAAAGAACCTATTTTTTTTTTCGTTTCTTTTTCATTTGATCCGTGCCCGGATGCACTTGCTTTCATCTCTCAGTGCTCTTAACTGAACGGACTGCTGTTTGTGGAGAGAGAAACAAAATCAAAGCTAATTATTTCAGCAGAATATTTGTAGAATTGGGATTGGGGCAGGAAAAAAGAACATAAAAAGGAGAAGAAATCAGAGGAGAAAGTTAAATTTACCAAGTTGTTGACTGTTCGCAACAGGAGCAGAGGCCTCCAGCAAATTCATCCCATTAACATGCAAAAAATCCTCTTTGTTCTGAAAAAATGAGTTGTAGCTTAGAAAAAAACGTACCATCTTCTTACAACATCTTCTTCTCTCAGCATCTGTGAGTGGCCTTGAGCGGTTATGTTGTTACCTTTTCTTTCTTTATAGCAATGCCAGTGTTCTGATATCTATACCTGCATCACTGGAATTCATATATTTAGTTTTACTCCTTTATTTTTTCCTTAGCTTTACACAACTTTACTCTTAGCGTTTTAGGGGATTTCAGTACATGAATCAGCACTGTGCTCCACTGGATCTGTACTTTTCTTTTTTCTTCAGGATAAAAATTACATGGTTAAGTCATCCGGTCAGTGTGAAGGGGAAGGAAACTGATGAGAGTTTTAAGTGAAAGTCAATGGGGAGCTTTATTGGAGCTACTGGGGGATCAACAGGGGTAGAAGAAGAGCAGAAGGTCAGATTTTCATAGCTGTAAGGTTATGTTACAGAGGCTAGTAACCAGAAGAATAAGGAGGGTAGCAATGCTGCCTCCTCCAAGGAGTGCCTTTCTGCCCCCCCTTGATGCTAATCCTCTGAAAGCTGTTTTCTAGCGAGGATTAGTGCCAGGGAGAACAAGGCTTAGAGCTCTTCGTCGAGTCGAGATGAGAAATCGAATACAGGTGTTTGAGCCCGTTGACTTTTCACTGTGCAATATCATACAGCGGGAATAGCTCCCGCTGCACCAGCTGGTATTACATCCTTCAGGGTGATATTGTTGGAATCCAGGCCAATGCTGACTCGTGCAGAACAAAGAAAAAAAAATACATTTCCTCTAAAGCTCAGTGGATCCTGTAACCCAGAAATCTCAACCTGCCCTCGAAGTACAAAGTCAGATTTTTCTTTCAAGGCCCTGCATAATGCGCATTAAAATCACTCATTTACAGGTTATTTTAATTAGCAAGTAGAATAGCACAGTATATATATATATATATATATATATATATATATATATATATATATATATATATATATATATATATATAAATAGAGAGAGAGACTTCTGGGATGAAGAAGAATAACAGATGATAAACCAGATATTTTTGTGAAAAGTAAATAGAAGCTTATTAGCATAGCTGTCTGGAAGGAAGGTATTTTATTACATATATCATGAAGGACTTTATGTATAGTTTAATATTTTACTGGAAGCTGTTGCCAGTAGATTACTATTATAAACCTTTACAGTAGTTATTGCAATGCTATTTACAGTAAGACAAATCATTACAGTGATTTATTTACAGTACAATTACAGAATTTTAATTTAAGGTATCAAAACTACTAATGTGATCTTCTTACAGCATTATTACTGTGTCATCATTTACAGGTACCATACTTTAGATTTTGCTTTTTTTCTGTAATTTTTTTGTCCCTAAAATTACTTTCATGTCTTGTATTTGTTTCTCTGGTTATTTCCCTGGAGCCTCTGCTTCACATCTAAAAATAGATTGTCAGTTGGAAATCATTACACATCTTTCTGAAATTTAGCTTTACTAACTTTGAAGGACATTCAGAAAGCATGGGAGGTTATGTAACGACAACTTTAAAGGATTACAAGAAAATGTGGATGCTAGAATAAAAGTAAATAATATAAGTAATAAGGGTTGAAATATTTAGTCAAACATCTCTGTAATTAGGAGTCATTTGTATGCAAAATGCACTTTCTCATCATGTGTTATAGTCTTTTGTGGAGCTTTTGGTTTTTATGCTGGTTTAACTCAGTATGATCTCGTGAAAAGCCTATTGCCTTGATTCCTAAAAGTTATGGAGGTGCTAATTGTGTTCACCACAGAGTTTGACTTTATTAGGTTGCATTGTGATTGTGTGGTTCCTTTTTGTTGTTTGTTTGTTGAACTCAAGAATAATTTTACCTATACTTCCCACTTTCATGTACGCAGCATTAATTGCCTTTGTCACTCCGTTTTCCCGGACTGTGCATCAATTCCTGTCCATAGACAAGTTGTCTCCCGCATGGATTACTGTAACTCTCTTCTCTTCGGCCTTCCTCAAAATTTCCTCCATAAGCTACAAGTAGTTCAGAATTGAGGTTGTCGTATTATTACCAAAAACCCCTTGTTTTATCACATGACTCCCGTCCTACAGCGGCTACACTTGCCTCCTGCTAGATTCAGAACAGAATTCAAAATCAAAAAGGTGCTCCCACCTTTTTGATCTTCACATTGCTAATCCCTCCCACCCCCTCAGATCCTCCTCTTCCATTCACTTCCTCCTTCCCACCTCAGCACCATGGGGAGCAGACCTTCCTCCCACTGCTCCCAAACTCCGGAACTCTCTCCCTCCAGACAACCGCAACACCGACACCATTTACCTGTTCAAGTCTAAACGCAAAAAAACTCAAAATGTGTGGGGATGAGCAGTGGGGGATAACCCCTCCCTCCCAACTTTCATCACAAATCTCTGTATATCAAATTGACATTACTGTCCAATTTTAAATATTTATCCAACATGACACAAATAGATTTAACTTCTGCTGTTCTATTAAAAATACAGAAATAAAATGGTTACATCAATCAAACATTAGATAAATGTACAGGCCAAGATAAAATGTGTTTGGAGAACACAAGGTGAAGCTTTTGAACCAAAGAAGACGGTATCAACTGGTAATGTGATAATTGGGCTGTGATGGCCAGGCCAGCTGACAGCTTTGCTAGGGCCCGGGACAACGCAGTCTTTTTGGGCCCCCCCTCTACACCTGCCGCCACCACTCCACACACACACACAATGAAAAAAAAGTCAACTTAATTTTATACTTCATGCACTGGAAATCTCTGGAGGACTGAAACGCCTCAGTCAGTGACGTCAGTCTGTGGGTCTGGGTCTGTCGAGGCAATGAGTTGTGTTTCCACTGAATTTAACCGGCTTTTTACAAAACATACAGCTAGATTTCATTTACGGTATTAAAATATAGCCAAACGGCGCTGTTTTCCCTCTTCATGTTTTTTCACTGCTGCAGTCTCTCTCTTTCCGAGTCTGAGCAGCAGCAGCGCAGTTGTTTGTGTGTTTAGTGTAGAGAGAGCTGATTGGCTGGCGCCGCTGAGCCATGTACGAGAAGGGCGGGGGAGCAGAGGGGGAGGGAAACTTCGGTGAAGCTGCTGCAGTCAGCGCGTGCTGACTGACACTCTGACCATTTTAATGGTGAGTCAGGTGAGGCAGTAAGTGGGGGGGATTTTGGTTTGAGAAGGTGGTTTATAGTGAAAAAAAGCTGCTTGCAATTTCCTGGGTTATTTCTGATGGCATCAGAGTAAAACTGTGATCTTGCCTCTTTGAGGGACTGTGCATATTTTTGTTTGTACTCCCGGTAAATTTGTTTGTGGACAGTGAGGCCAGAAGCCCTGAAACGGCGCTCAAGGACCCGCCCTGCTGCCTTCATTTTACAAAGCCCATTTGTGAACCAGGGTGCTGAGCGGGTGAAGGTGACTGTTCTTGTTTTAACCAGGGCATGATGGTCTAGGAGGATGCTCAGATGGCTGTTGTAGTAGTCCACTGCTTCATCGGCTGATGGAAAGTGTGTGGAGAGATGTTGAAGGTCTGCTCCCAAGAGTTCTTGGTTTATGTTTTTAAGATTTCTGAAACAGATATTCTGCCATTTTCTGTATCGACCCTGGACTGTTATTAGACCACTGAGCCTGCTTATCCCTGTCTGACCTATTTTTGAGCTTTATTAAAGCCTTTTTTATTTACCTCACTTGTTTGGTTTGAATAATGGGTCTCTCTGTCTCTGATTCGTGACAGAAATGGCTTTGTGATCAGACACACCTAGGTCATGCACCTGCAGGTTGGTGAGAGGGGCAGAGTTTGTAATGACCAGGTCCAGGGTATGCCCCCTAGTGTGTGTGGGGACATCAGCAAGTTGTTTGAAGTTAAAGCAGTCCAGTAGTTGGAGAAATTCAGCTGCAAAACGGCAGGAGGGGGTGTCAACATGGATTTTCATATCACCTAAAATTATAACATCGACAGAGGATGTGCAGAAAGTTGTGAGGAGATTTGACATCTAAGTAATAAATGATGGGCTTGGTTTTGGTGGTCGGTAGATGAGGAGGAACAGCTCACGGGAAGGGGACTTGTGTTTAATTGCAAGGCATTCAAATGAAGACAGTTTGAGTAAAGGTTGCAGAGATAACTCGAGATCGCTGCGATGGACAACTGACAGGCTGCCTCCACGCCCTGTGCTGCGAGCATTCTGGAGGTAGCTACATCCTTGGGGACAGCTCTCATTTAAAGAAAATAATTTATTTGGTTGGTGCCAGGTCTCTGTAATGCACATATAATCCAGAGATTTATCCAGGATGTAGTCGTGAATGAGGCAGGATTTATTTGTGATTAGGGCTGGGCAACGATTAAAATATTTAATCGCGATTAATCGCACTGATTAATCGCGATTAATCGCGATTAATCGCATTGTATTTACAAACTCCAAGAATGAATTCAAAAGTAGTGTAAAGAGCACTTTTATTTTAATGTTCTGCTGCCATATGAACAAAAGTGTTGTAACATTTGTAGCACTTATCAGTAACACATATTTAGTGTAAAGCTCAACTTAAACATGTAAAACAAAAAATAGCAATAATAATAAATTAAAGCTTATTGCCACTGACAGGGAATTCTCTTTATGGGGAAAAAATCTACCAAAAACAGGCAATTTCTGAGGTAACAGCAGGGAGCAGCATTACCATTTTATGTTCAATACCAAAGTTTAACTTGGCAGTGGTTCCAACTAACTTGTTTCTGTCATATTCCATGCTGGAAGAACTTTAAACTGAAATGCTTGCTAACTCGATATGCTTGCGTTTATTTGACGTTGACACGCGGTTTTTTGTTGTTGCTTTCTCGCGCGCATATAGTGAATGGCAGGGAAAAACAGGCAAAAACACATGGATACTTTGAAACGAGAAGCGACTTCACCGACGGCGTCGATGCAGACCCCCCCCGCTCCGCTCCGCACAAAACTTGTTCCGGCCGCCAACTCACCGCCTCGCCTCGCCTAAGCTCGCTCGCGGTACCTGCGGGAAACACCGCCTTCCGCATGTCAGCTGTGTTTTTTTCCGGCCAGCACCTTTCTTCCTCTTTGAATCTGAGGCTGGGCTGACAGCGAGGTTATTGGCGCATTATCGCCACCTACTGTTCTGATTCAAACCCCTACACCGCAGCAACAGACCTTCACAAAATAAAAGCATGTGACCAACATGCGTTAACGCGCGTTAAAGAAAATATCGCCGTTAATAGTCTAATGAGTTAACGCGAAATTAACGCGTTAACTTGCCCAGCCCTATTTGTGATAGATTGTGCCTTTAAGAGTGCGATTTTGCTATTTGATGATGCAACAAATCTTTGCACTGGCCGTAGTAGACTGAAGTCCGCTCCACGTTTCCCATTCAGCACATTGAGAGATGTTGTCATGGAGACAATCTACTTCTCCGGTAGGAGCCGGCACTCTGATGACGTATGTGTGGAGCGACAGTTCGCATTTCTGACCAAAGAACCATGATGGTGTGACTTGTTTGTGAGGAGAAAAACTTTCTGCGGGAACTTCTATGGATATAGTGCGAATGGCAGAGAAGTCCTAGTTGTTTAATCACTGCAATGCACGCTGGAGTGAGGAAACTGTTGAGATTCACCAGCTGGTCAACGGAGTAACTCAAAGTAGTGATGGTGGCGGTGGAAAACTCTGCGGCAGCGGCGAAGGGTGGTTCTCAGGACAAACTCAGTCCAGGAGGAGACCTTTCCGACTGCGGCCTCAGCGACAATGATCAACTCCAGGGAGTCTCTGAGCTGGAGTTTCTGGCAGCGACAACAGGTAGGCCACCGCTACACTGAAAAAACCATGTAATCCACACAGGTCCACAGTTCAGTGGTGCGGAAAGGTAAAATAGTTGATTAAAAAAAAGGTTCACTGGTCGGTGGCTCAAGTAGTAAAAAGGTTAAAAGAATAAAATAAAAGTTTACTAAAAAGCTTGCCGTTATTTTAACACGACTGGTGAAGCGGCGAACAGACAGCGCCAGCGTCCTCTGCGAGCGCAATGTTCTCAGTATGTAACAAAGCAACAAAATAGTGGAGAAATAAGAGAAAAATACAATAAAAACAAATAAAAAAAGACAAATTAATTGAACTGGAGAGGAGCGAAACAGCTCAATGAATAGATGTATCATACTGAACTGCACAAGTTTCAAATTACATCAGCTCCCATTCTCACTCAAAATACATTTCTTGAAATGTATGAGCTACCTTTAATTGATTTTGAAAGAAACGGCCAACTGAGGAACATCACTCACATGCAACTTATTCAAACCTATGCCAAACTGTGGAAAGGTTTTGGGTTCTTTAGATGTGTAGATCATGCAACAGCATCAAGGAGCAGACTGATGTGGATCTGCAGCAGGACAACAAGTCCATAAAGGAATCCAGCAGAGCACAGTGTGGTCCCCACAGGGCCCTGATCTCAACATCAAGGAGGCAGACTGAGAACATGTGGAAACACAGAGGACAGAGAAATACCCTGAATCCATACAAGAATAAACTCTCCAAGATGCTCACCTGAAAAGTTTTCTGAGAAG
Organism: Fundulus heteroclitus; assembly: GCF_011125445.2. NCBI lineage: Eukaryota > Metazoa > Chordata > Actinopteri > Cyprinodontiformes > Fundulidae > Fundulus > Fundulus heteroclitus. The sequence continues at coordinate 2,254,876 of NW_023396934.1, read as the reverse complement.
TCCTGAGCTTGTCACATGTGTAACTAACCAGTGAGAGAAATGTGCCCCACTGAGGAAAATAATCATAGTGCAGAAATATTTCTCAGCTGCTGTAATTTGGTAGAAACAAGAATAAGAAGCCACGAATGAATGATTTATTTCAGTGAAATTATAACCTCAACATATACAAACATTATGAATAAATAATGATATATGTAATTAACTATATGTATCATTTTGTGATTATGTCTGAAAAGGGATATGAAGAAGTCAAACTTATTTAATCATACCCCTTCTTCTTCCTAAAGTCCTTAACACCAACAATCTTCCTGATTCCAACGTCACTTATGAGTCCATACTACTCCAAAGTCCAATAAGTGAACAAATAAATCAATATACTGTACATAAAACATTCATATACAAATCCATGTGTCTGTGCACATCTACATTCAGACATTTATTACCTAGATGCTATAGCCCACGTAACCGCAACAACTGTAAAAATATGTATAAACCCATGTGCAATAAGACCATTGGCGTTCAATGCCCTTCCATCTAATATATTTTTAAGAAAAGGCTTAAGCTAGTTTTCCTTAACATTCTCATGGTCGAACATTGTGCATTTCAATAGGTGGTGTGAATGTATGGGACAAACGTTGAATTAAAGCATTCTTTTCAAAATTATTCAAGCACATAAGATTTTGAAATTTAGGCTGACAGTGGAATCTAAGCTTTTCAATGATGTCGAACTTGGGGAAATCAACAAAGAATGGAAGAATGTATGACCATTTGAATGTTGGCAATCTGCAAAGAATAGTGAGAAAACAGGCCTCAGAGTTTCTTTAGAATCACCCCCAGCCAGGGGGATGTTAACAAAAGCTGTTAATTTGAATTACTTGGCATACCTTAATGCAACACCTCCCACCCCTTTCATGCCTGTCAATAGAGGGTCCAGATCAACTCAAAGCACTAATTTGTTCATGTAAAGATAATTTACAGCTCTGCATTACACTATTTGTGTTAGATCTGTGCATTGAACAGACATCTTTCAACTGTCTAAAAAATTACAACACCAAATATACCGGTAACACACACACATGCAAAAAGTAAAAAACTTAAACAGTTATAATTTACAAATTTGTTAAATGTCAAAAAAACATGTATCTCTGCAAGTTGCATAATTCACAATTGTATTGGTGCTTTTTAATTGCTCGTTCTGTTCAAAAAGCATTTTATGGGCACCTATTAAAATAACACCATTGCCATTACAACATGTGACAAGAAAGGGGGATGGTTTAGAAAAACAATTAAGCCAACAAGCTACCCCAAGAAGAACAACCAAGGAAATTTTATCAATTTAAGGCACACATGTTGTTTATACTGAGAGGCAAGAGACAATCCAGTTAAAGGTAACAATTTTATTTACAAGAAATATTTTTTTTTTAAATGCATTTTATTTTTTTAAGTCTAGAAATGTCAAAAAATTAAGCCAAACTAATGGAAAACACTCACATTAAAAGAAATAAAAAATGAAGAAAGCAGCTAGCAGAAAGCTCCACCAGGGAATCCATTACCCTAGACATGACCATCAGCTCCTAGAAACACAAAATTTATTAAAATACAATTTGCAAACTACAGTTAAATTTCAATAAAAACAAAACCAAAATGTTAATCGGGCCACTTTGATATAGCCTTAAGGAGACAGCCGCAAATGGGCAGCCTCTGGCCTGATTAACTAGTTCTACAGTCCAGCTTGGCACCAAGAGTTCACACACAGCAGCCTAACTCCAAGACTCCAAGACAGCAGCATGGGGGGCAAATGACCGCAGCAGAAGCAAAGGTGGATTATATCGGTTTTGTCTTTTAAACTATAATCATGTGCTGTGTTGGAGAATGATTGGGGAAGGTAGTAAGGTTCTCCTTGAAAATTCCTGCTTTGTTCTCAAATGCAGTTGCACTAATAAATGCTACATGCTCCCTGCTCATAAACAACCCCTTGTCAGTAACCAGATAACAGCCCGGGGAAAAGGGGAGTGTAGGGTGCACCTGGGAGTTGTCTGCAGCTGACATACAGTATTTAGATATAAAAGCAGAGGTTTGATTACTTTGTTCCATATGCAAAATGTTTGGTTGATTGGCATTCACTGGCTTTGTTGCCTTTGTTTTCTCTCATCAACACATTTGGGGAGGATCATCAGCGTCAAGAGGTGAAAATTTAACAAGCTCAAAGACCACAGTTTAGGGGTTGGTGAGGTGCCTTTCTGCTGATTATGCAGGTATGAATAGAGACGTTCAAACTTATACACTACATTTTTTGTACTATTTAGCTAAGCATATGGTTGTGGCATGATAAACATATTTTTGTGTCTTGTGTTACTTTAAAACACTTAACAAAATAATCTTCTGCATAAATCATGTTTGGATATTAAGAAATGGAAGACTGAATGATACATGCCTTTAAATTCAGTATGATGCATCATAATAGTTTTTCAAACTTCTGAAACTCACTGTCATACCATGGACATTTTCGTGGCACTTTCCACCTCCCATACACCCCAGTTCTCCACTCCACCTTCTGATCAGTTACACCTGTCAGCCTTAATCAAGCCCGGACTCGGCACACCTGCTCAACCTCCTTTATAAGCTCACTTAAGTCAGCTCTTCCCCGTCGGATCGTCTGCTCTCCACTGCTCACAACTGCTCTTGGTCTTCACACAAACCTCGTCTGCCAGTCAGATATGTCCCACGTCTGCCAGTAAGATCTTTCCCATGTCTGCCAGTCAGAGCATTCCCAAGTCTGCCAGTCAGAGCTTCCCTTGTCTGCCTGTCAGAGTTCCCTACGTCTGCCTGCCAGAGTTCCCTTCGTCTACGCCTGCCTGCCCGCCTGCAAGTACTCTCTCTGCTGTGCTGCTGGTTCTGCTGCTTCTCCAGTGCTGCAAGTACTCTCTCTGCTGTGCTGCTGGTTCAGCTGCTACTCCAGAGTTTAGATTGTTGGTCTCATTCCTCCATAACCATCTCTTCAATATAATATAATATAATCCTTGAAACGTTTCTCTGTGTGTGGCTTAGTACGGGTTCACCATAACAAAGCTTGACACTCACCCCATGTCCAATTAATCCCATGTTCTACCGCTCTCTTTCTGCGGCTAAATAATTCATCCATCCTCAGGAGAAGGTTTGCGGTTCAAGACTATGTCTGAAATGCACAAATGCATCCCAAAAGCTTTGTGATTCCAAAGCTTTCATCATCTTCGGTTAATCTCAGCTGGAAACTAGGAATGTTCTCTATCCACAGACACTATTATTTCTGCTAATCTATCCTTAAACATAATCTATAAGCTACTCCAGTGTCCTGGTGAACTCATCCTTCCACAGGAGTGGTTAAGTTATTGCACAATGCCTTCATGTTACTGCTTTCTTCCCCGCCATGAGTCAAAGCTTTCTTTACCAACGTTGGTTAACAGCAGCTGGAAACTAGGAATGCTCTGTTTCCGCAGACGCTATTATTTATGCTGATTTCTCCAGAGAAAGAATTGGAAATGAGTCCAGTGTTCTGGTAAAAATGTTCCCACAGCGGAGTGCTGCACAGCAGTGGTTAGGGTATTGTGCAATGCGTTCATGTTAATGCTCCTCCACTGTGAGCCCAAAGCTTTCTTCATCATCTTCAGTTAACGGTAGCTAGAAACTATGAATGTTCACCAAAGTTATGCAGTCTCTTCATCAGCTTGTTCCGCTTCAGTGCTCCTAATATAGAATATGAAACGAGTTCCGTGTTCACATCCTGGTTAGCATGTAATCAACAGTGGAGCGCTGAGCAAGCCGTGGTTCCGATCTTGGAGATCCGTTCAGCTTGGTCCATGTTCTTCACAAGTCACAGAAACTCAGTTTCTCTTTCAAACAGAGTTAAGTAGCTGCAAAAGTAGCCATCTGCTCTCTTCAAGCACTGAGCTTATTGGCCGACTCACACTACAAAGGACTCTGCGGAGCCACACAAAGGCGGTATACTAATGAGCTGCGACTCTCCCCACCCCGACATGCTGATAGCGGTCGGGGGTATTTTAAGCTGAGTTTAAATCCAACGTTTACTGTTTTAAAACCTTTGAAATGGTAATTTAAAACATTGAGGTGTTTCATCATAACTTCAACAAGCATATTATCAATAAAACGAAAATCTCCATTTTCTCAAATTTAAGGTTTTTCACACATTTCTCAGTTTGTGGTTTGGCGACTATTGCCGTGGTGTGTCACAAATACAAATCAAAAGAGCCTGCTCTTATTCTGTTCCCAATTTAACTAATATAATGAATATAATGATAATTATTTTGATAGTATAGCGTAATCCTAAATTGAGCCAAATTATAGCAATATAAGTACAGTCACAGCTCTGATTACATTTGGAATTCGGCTCCTTGCTGAAAATGAGAGCCACGGCGTAGGGGACTTCTATGTATCTAAACAAAATATGAATAAGGTCGTCCCAGGGGGCAGGCTTGGGTTGGCTCTTGGATGTTAACTACCTAACCTGTCAGTTAGCTCCCTCTGAAAGCCCCGGTTGCAGAGAAGGCAGTGGAGTAAAAACATGAAACTGCACCAGCAAGGTTATTTCTAGTTTCCTTGTTTCTGTATCGCAGTAATGCTGGGGCCATTTAAAAAATAATTACCCTGGGCAATTGTAACTGTTATTACGCCACTCATCATCATGTGCCAGCAGGTCAGTAGGATCTCTTAACAAAAAGCTTCCTCTGCATTTTTCCATCAGTGATGTCCTCCAGCAATGCAATTGCTGCCACATTTCCACAATTATGGACAACTTTACACAGCTTTTTATGAACATTTGTGATTGTCTCTACTTTAAGAATCTAAAAAATCTGTTTTGTTATGAATTGATCTGTGCTGAACTGACCCCGTTTTATTTTTTAGTGAGAAACTCCAATTCGAATAAAATTTGGTTGCAATGCTCCTTGGGCTAAATAATACTGAATGTTATATTTCAGTGGATGTAGGTGAGTTTAGTACTTTGTGGCATTTCTGTTTTTTTGTATTTTTTTACTACAACAGACCTTCACTGATGGCTGTATTCTTCAAATGGATAGTCAGAGGTCCGTTTTCCAAGAATCAATGTCCCATTTTCTAAATTAGATTTTTGCAAAGTAAAATAAGATACATGAAGGTACAAAAACTGTGTTTGTTGTTGTGGTCATATCAACCTTGTTTATTTATGAGCAATATGATCCAGGATATTTGCAGGATAAATTACAATATCATGACTGCTCTTTCTTAGGATCAAGATTGCATTTCTCAAATAACCTTAAAACCTGATGTCAGTTAACGCTTATCTTCACTTGTCACAATAAATCAGAGATGGATGTAAGAACTAAAGTAGCAACAATTTAAATATGAATGCTTTAATGATTATTATATGGATTTATTGATTTATTTATTTATATCTTAATTATAACAGCTAAAGTCTTTGGGAAACTTAAACAGTTTTTAACCTCAAACGACCGTGGGAAACAAAACTCTTAGGGCAGATTTCTAAGTCTATTTTTTTCGCCACCAGCACATCACCCAAAAAAAAAGGCAAACCTTGGTTCAGAATTTTAAGTCTATTTTTCTTCTCCACCAACACAATACAAGAAACAAAACAGCAAAAACAAACAATAAAAACCTCTTGGGTTATTTCCCTAAGTCTTTTTTTATCTGTCTCAAGCACCACAAGTCAAGGGAAATCTTTTTATTTATATTCACAAACTAATTTTTCCCAAGTGTGTGTTTTTGCAAAACCTTTTCTACCCATCAAAGGGGTGGCGCTTCCAGCTATGGTGCAGGTGAGTAAGGAAATTAATTTTTATTTATTTTTTTGTTTAAGAAATTGTATGTCTTACTCTAAAAGATGTTTGTAGATGTATTTGATGAGCATTTTTAACTCAAAACATCACATATGGAGTCAGGTTAAAAAAATGAGGCTTCTATTAAATTCACAACAGTGGTTTCACAGAAGCAGAGGCTCACATAAGGTGCAGAGTGATATAACTGAGACAGAGTGGCCACACTCTCCTAGACTTGTGTAGAAAGAATGGAATGTGGAAGTCACATTGGTCATGCAGCTGCAAATAGTTCCAAAAAGCAATTGTTCCAGCATAGACTGCTGTTCATTTTCTCCGGTAAATTGTTGAAATTACATTAAAATTCAGTCAGTGAAGTAATCAGAGCAGATTACTGGTCAATAAGCTGGTGAAGATTCTCAGTCATCCAGGTCATGGTCATTCCAAAAGAGTAAAAAAAAAAAAAAAAAAAAAAAAAAAACTACTGGACATTTTTTTCCAAAGTTTGAAGACGTTTCGCCTCCTATCCAGAAAGCTTTCTCAATTCAAAATGTCTGGAGTAAGATAAGTTGGGGCTTTATTGATCTCACAGTGGAGAAGTTTACTCGTCACACTTCGGCTTAATAAACAAAAAGAAAGGTGCCAAAAGGACGGAAAGGTGCATAAGGTATATGGTACATACAGTGAGTCCACATATGTAGTGTATCTCAAAAAAAAAAAAAAAAAAAAAAAGTAGTAAACTTTATAGTACTGCCCAATAAAGGCCTTGTAATGGCTTAGATAACATGCAAATTGAACCGAAACAGGTCCACCCCCTCAGTAATGGGGAGTCGTTATGGTCGTTGTTGTCAGGATTTGTTTACCGATGAACTCAAAACACACACAGGGGACTAAAAGTTTAAGAGTTTTTATTGAAGGGAAGATAATGCGTTGTGGGTGATGAAACCAGAGGAGCAAGATTGCTGAGGGTCAGAGGTGCAGGCGATGGCAGGAGCTGAAGGCCCGGAGCCAGAGTCCACAGCTTCACGGAGGTGGCAGGCAATGCTCGGAGCTGCTCAGGAACGGCTAGCAGGCGTCAATAGCTCTTCGGAGACGTCAGGCGTGGTTCAGAGCTTTATCCGGGGCAGCTAGTAGACAAGCTGCTCTTCGGAGACATCAGGCAAGGTACAAAGTTATTTAGAGAAACAGGCAGGCCTAACCTTAAACGAAAAAGCCGAGCATGATTCCCTAGGTACACAAATGACTGGCATGGAGAGGGTGATGACTGAAGACGGCCCAGTGAGGAAAGGAAGACAGAGGGGGGTTTAAATAGGTAGCTAACAGGTGGAACAAGGGTCAGACTGATTAATTAGTAAATAGCTACCAGGTGTGACTGACTGCAGAGGAAGGTGAGGTGAAGGCTGACTAAGAATGGATGATGACAACAGAAGCTAACAATAAATAAAGTCAAACCCTAACTAAAAACCCAAACAAAGAGGTAAAACTGAAAACTAATAGTAAACAAAAGCCGAGTCAAAACTAAACCATGACAGTTGTTGGCTTGCAAATTGAACCGAAACTGGTCGACGCCTCTGAAATGGGCGTGGACCAGTTTCGGACCCTAACGACTCCCCATCTCCTCAACTATACAGAGAAATGTACAAATCAGTTAATGAAGTGATTCAATTCAGTTTATTCACTCAAAGGATTTGTTCTTTAGGACAAATCATTCAAGAAGGACACAACACTAATGTTCCTATTTTTTAACCATCAGTCACTAGTATAAATTATTCCAACTGCACTCTTTCAGTGCTTCTCCTGCTCTGACAATATGACCATACTGACAGTTTTGTTATAAATTACATATTTAAGCTTTTTAAATGTTCCATGAATAAAACTGCAGAGGAGCTGACACTACAAAGTTTGTGTAACTGCAAAACACAATATCCAGAAAGAAGACATTGTACAGTTGTCCAATTTAAATCTCAGTACCAAGATTTAAGACTCAGCCAACTCTGGGAAAACAGATGCAACGAAGTTAACCTTGAATGGAACATTTTTCCAAATTGGAAACCCTTTGAACACGAGTTGGAGTAAAACTACGTGATTTTCCTCCGAAATTGGTTTGTGGGAAACAGAAACATTAGCAGAAAGCCTAACAATTAGCAGAACAACCGGACTTATGTGGATGTAATTTAGTTTTTGCTCAGGTTGCAGTTCTCCATGAGGCAGCAGCAGCAGCTAATGAGCCCGTTTCTGCAGACTCTGTGATGATGTTTAATTTTAGCCCTGATGCAGCAGAACATACGTTCAAACAGCATGTAGTACATCATACAGAAATAAACCTGCTCTCGGCTCGCCCTTGTTCATGGTATTATTTTCTGTCAGGAGCTCCTTTTTTAAGTAGCCAGCTGGTGCAGTAGTTTTTCTTGTGTGTTCATGTGTGTGGTTGTTAGGTCCCCCGGGGGTCAGCAGAAGCGTGTTTTTAATGCATGGTTCTACTCACCTGTTCAACAAAGGAGACACATTGCCTCCATCGATGAGGCTGCATGACGGATGATGAGGAGAAGAAACAGCAGCATCGGCGCTCCTAGAGGTGACCCAGCCAAGCTCGTTGCTGCAGGCCGACACGCAGCAAAGCAGCCAGGCAGGAGCACTGCTAAAGGGAAGGTCGGTGGATCAAGGTGCCTTTAAGCAAGGCACTGAACCCACAATGGCTTCCAGTCTTCACCAACGTATTGAACAGACAAACATCTTTCAAATGTGCAAAAACATACAATACCAAATTTATTGGTAACACACAAAGAAAAACTTAAACACTTGACATTCAAAAAATTGGTAAATGTCAACTGTTTAAGTTTTTCATTTCTGCATATTTTTTGTGTCTGCAGGTTGCATCACAACTGCAGCGTGGTCCGAAATAAACATGTTGGGACATTGTTATTGCTGATCTTCAATTGTTCATTTTGTTTTGTTTTTTAAAGGAACTTCAAAAGATAAAAAAGCATTATATGGGCACCTGTTAAGATAAACCTTCTCATGGATTTATTAAAATACAAATAAATCCCATGGCACAGTCATGTTTATCATTTTAGTTGCACCCAAGTGCAGGAAAAAACAGATGTCAGGACATTACGAGAAAAAAATGTAATGAGAACATTACATTAATGGCAGTACATTAATGAGAACATTGGGAATGGGACAGAAACTGTTTGTTAAGTTTCCCACTGGTCCCTTCCATTATTATACCTGTTTTTCCACACAGATAGACAGTATATATATACACTGAGGCAGAGGGCGAGAAATGGCAGACAAACCAGATGAGTTAATCAGGGGAAATGAGGAACAGCTGAGGACAAGCTGTAAGAGGGAAGGAGACTAATTATCAAGAACTGATCAGAAACACTGATACAGAAAACACTAGGGTAAGGACATACAAAAATAACTCAATGTACAAAAATCAAGAATAAATTGGAAACCTAAATGCATAGAAATGCACAAACTAAACCAGAGTTCATGCAAACAACCTGGAGGTCATTCTGATGAGGAAGAGAGTTTAGGCAGGCGAACGGGAGGTCATCCCATTAAGGACCAAAGGTCTGGAGGGCTTCCCGACAAAGAGTTGAGTTCTGGAGGACGACTGGGAGGTCCTTCTGAGCGGACAAACAGTTCAGGCTGGTGGCCCAGTGGCCTGCAGTGCTAGAAGAACCTTGGAGGCTGGCAGCGCAGGAGGAACCTTGGAGGCCGGCGGCACAGGACAATGTCTGGAGGAACCCAGCTGGGAAGCAGCGTGTCAGGTAATATGATGGAACCCGAGCTGTGTCTCAGAAGATCTGGAAGCCATGGTCTTCAGGTTGAAATAAGAGCCTCTGAGACTGGAACCAGGAGCTGGGCTTGGAGAACCAGACTGGATTCCTTCTGGTTGAAACCAGGACCTTGACTCTGCAGATTTTAACCTGGAGTCTGACAGCTGGACCACTGGAGACCATGGAGGAACTTTGAAAGTCTCAATGCATTTAGGACTTTGGATGACTTCAGGCCTTCAGAACTCTGAAGGCCCATGTCAGTCCTTCAGGGCAAGGCAAGGCAAATTTATTTGTATACCACATTTTAGTACAAAGAAAATGCAAAGTGCTTTACATGATTAAAATATAGGAAAATAAAACAGAACAAGTAGGAATAAAATGTAGAAACAAAATAGAACATGGGAGAGTAGAAACTAAAAGCAAATATTAAAAACAGTTGGACTACAAAGTTGAACTAATGATGTTTCAGTAAAACAGTTTAACTAGAACAGTCAAAGGCAATCCTAAACAAATGTGTTTTTAATCTTGATTTAAAGGAACTCAGGCTTTTAGTTTTCTGGAAGTTTGCTCTAGATAAGTGGAGCATAGAAAATAAATGCTGCTCCTCCTTGTTTAGTTCTGGTTCTAGGTATATAGAGTAGGCTGGAGCCAGACGATCTTAGTGGTCTGGAGGGTTGATACACTGATAACAAATCTGTGATGTATTTAGGTGCTAAGCCATTCAGGGATTTATAGACTAACAGAAGGATTTTAAAGTCTATTCTCTGAGATACAGATTATGTGCTTTTTTTGTCTCTCTTGTTGTGTCTTTGCTCTGTCTTCTGTAACCCCCAGTCGGTCGAGGCAGATGACCATTCATACTGAGCCCGGTTCTGCTGGAGGTTTTTCCTTCCTGTTATTGTCACTGTGTCACGCAATTGTTCTGCGTAAGTTTTTGCATAGTGTAAGTGGGTATGTGTGTGTCTTAAACCCCTGCAAAACAAATCTATAAATAAAGTTACCTTGAGCCTTCAACCTTCCTCACCTACTCATGCAAAGCAGTTGAGTTCTCACTGTAGCTCTTCCAGGTAGTAAATATGAGACAAAAAGCTCATTTAACAACAGAGTTTATTCTGATCCGTAAGAACTGAAGGAAAGGAAATAAATCAATTATACAATAATCCAGAGAATACATATAGTATCTTGCTCAATACCGATATACAATACAATCTCACAGGCTGCATGCTACCATGATGGCTCTATCTTGTTTCTTTCTTCTTCACTTTACCTCTTTGCAGAAACAACAAACATTGCCTCAGCAAAAAAAGAAAACTAGAACCAAAATTTTAAGACATAAAACCACTAATGTAGAGTAGTTACAGAGTGTTTCCTGTGTGGTGTAACTGAGTGTATATATAATTGGGATAGCAGAGTCGCTGATAATGATGTCAACGGGGTGCGACACGTAGTCAGCTGTGGGGTCAGTCATGCTGTGATTGTTGGTTTGTTTGAATAAAATCACAGTAAACTACAGTCGACTCACGTAAATATTTAAGCAATGTGACATGCTGGGCACCTCCCTTTGGAGATTTTTTAGGTGTATCTCACTGCAGGTGTATCATTTATGGGACAAACCCAGATCTTAAAGCTCAACATGAACAAATACATTTGTTACCAATTAATTTTTGAAAAGGTTCCTGTAATCTCAAAGTCTACACTTCCAGCATGAATATTTATATTACCAAGTCATTTGATATTATTGAAATAGAATAAAGGAAACTTCAAAAATTACTTTTAAAACACCAAAATTACTATTAAAATGTTTTCTATAGCAGCTTTTGTCTCTGCTGAATATGTTTCCCTTCTATAGGCAACATGAAGAAAAGGAACCCCACCTTATTATTTTAGTTTGGATACTTTCTAGGAAACTTGAGTTTTAATTAAGTAAAGGAGTTCTGATATTTTCTGTAAGTGTTAACTAACTTTTCCATCTTGTTTTATTCAACACTACTGAGCAGAGTGAATCTAAAGGCCACAACCCATCAAGTCCTCATCAATACCCAATAACCTTTTTATGAGAAATGCCCCCTCCCCCATCTGTACAAACAAACAGCCCACTCGATCAATATCTCCCCTGTTCAATACATGTAAAAGTGCAGCAACACGTTATTTAGACTCCCACTGTTTTTAACTTTGCAATTAGTAGACCTGGTAGCCACACCTCTCCATGCTGTGAGCTCAGCCCTCCTTCCCAGGTGTCCTTTTACCCCTGCCGACATGCTGCTGTGTCCCGTCCAGCCCTCACTCCTTTGGAGAAGAGCTCCAAACCTCTAACCCAGCAGTGGGTGCAGTTCATCTCATTAATGAACTACAGGGATTCTAATTAGACCAACCTGGGAGCAGATAAGTGGCTTGTCTTTATATTCCTTGGCAGGTTGTTTGCTTGGATCTCTCTAAGCATTTTCATCAGTTAGAATAACACAAAAGGTTTCATGACCTACATTTGATATGACAACTCAGCAACAGCTGGGTGATTCTAAGTTACCAGTCAAGCATTAGGTGTCTCTTAGAGGAAATCATTACCTTAGGTTACATTTCAAAGGTCTTTCAAGTCTTTTTTCCCTTTTATGGGTTACAAAAGAAACTTCAAGCTCAGTGAACCAACAAGGATAAACGTCCTGGTAGTAAAGTAAAAAATGTTTCTAATAAGTCCAGGTCCCCTGTTTTTTTTATTTTATTTTACAACATCAACCATACTTTGTAGTTCAAATTAAATTTTGTCTTCAACCAAACATTAATCTTGGTTGAAAAGAAAAAAAATATTAATAAAAACCCATGTTAAGTCCTTCAATCTGCTTGTTTACCATTAAAAGGTCCCTAGAGTGTATCAAATATTATACATTATTTAGGGTCAATTTGAAAGGCTACAGGTTATATTTGCTTCATACACACTGTGACATCTTGCCTCTTTACTTCTCTACCCATAGTGGACTACAGGAGGTCCAGGAAGACTGAACATGCTCCTCTCTGCATACAAGGGGAGGTGGCTAAGTGTGTGGACGACATTGAGTTTCTAGGCATTGATCTTTCCTCTGAACTCTTCTGGACTGTCAACATCTGCCAACTGTTGATGAAGGCCCATACAACAGGTCTTCCTTCCCAGAAAGTGAAACAGACTGGACTTTCGACTCAGATGCTAATAAATCTTTATAGCGTCCTGTATCTAAGCATGACAATGTGGTATTGCAGCAGCTCGGCATAAGGCAGGCAGGATTTAGCACAGGTGGTGATGTCAGCACAGGGCATTGTGGGACGGCGCCTAAATGTTCGAGACATTGTTTATACTACAAGAGTCCAGAAAAAGGCCAGACGTACAGCCATAGATCCCACCCATCTGGGCAATGCACTGTTTGCCCCAATTTCATCAGGTAAACAAGTCAGGAACATTAAATCCAAAACTGTGAGGGCTGTCACCACCTGTGAACTGTGTGGATCACAGACGGGAGATGTGCTGCAGCTGAGCAGTTCTTCACTGTGTGTGTGTGTGTGTGTGTGTGTGTGTGTGTGTGTGTGTGTGTGTGTGTGTGTGTGTGTGTGTGTGTGTGTGTCAGGATGTTCAGCAAACCAGCCAGAGCCAGCAAAAGGCAGAAAACTTTGAACAGTTTTTTGAGTAGTCATCTGGCAATCAGTAGGTTGTGGGTTTGATTCCAGCTTTCCCTTGCCACATGTTGATGTGCCCCTGGGCAAGGTACTTAACCCAAAGTTGCCTACCGAGCTGCATCTTGGTGTATGAGTGTGTGCGCGTTAGTCAGAGCAATTGGGTGAATGTGGCTATAGTGTACAGCGCTTTGGGTGGAAAATTGCTATATATGTTCAGTCCATTTACCATTTTAATATATTTAATTTCTGTGTTTTACACTTTTTGCTCTATTTGACAGTAAATATAGCATTTTTATGTATATTTACTATAACCTTACATTCAGAAGTAACATTGTAAATGTGCCCAATGAGTAAATAAGAAGAAGCAATGGAGCCTGCAGACATTTATACAACGTTATAAAGATTCATAAGATTCTTTATTGTCACTGCGTGTTAACCGTGGTGAAATTTCTTTTTGGACACTCCTGCTAAGGGTACACATGACAAACAACAGGCAATGAACAATGTGTACAGTTTGCTGCTGCAATGACCTGGATTTCTGAAAATTTGCACTGGCAAACAGTCTTAAATCGGAGGCAACCGGATTTAAGACTTCTGATTAAGATTAAGATTGCGGACCTCATCCCTGTAGTGGGACTCGTCATTGTTGGTGATGAGACTCACCACAGTGGTGTCGTCTGCAAACTTCACAACTGTGTTTGTGGGGTGGACAGCAGAACATTCCGAGGTGAAGAGAGCAGGGCTGAGGACACAGCCCTGCGGCGTACCTCTGTTGATGGAGCCGATGTGCATTTCCCTATCTTCACTATCTGGGGTTTGTTGGTGAGGAAGACACTGATCCAGGAACAGAGTGAAGTTGATATTCCCATGTTGTGGAGCTTCAGAACCAGCATGTCTGGGAGCATGGTGTTGAATGCTGATCTGAAGTCCATAAATAGCATCCAAGTATAGGTGTTGGCATGCTGCAAAGGAGTCAAAACTGAGTGAAGTGCTAATGAGACAGCATCCTCTGCGGAGCGATTTTCCCTGTAGGAGAACTGCAGGCTGCCCAGGCGACCAGGGATGGTGTCCTTGATGGGTTGCAGGAGGATCCATTCAAAGCACTTCATGATGACAGGGGTAAGAGCAACAGGACAATAATCACTGAGGCAGGTGATGGTGGGTTTTTTCGGAACAGACATAATGGTGGACGTAATAATGAATAAATAGAATCATATGTTCATTCTTACCTGTGAAAGGTATTGTCAGTAGATCAGTTTTTTTTACTGTGAATTGGTTTATACAATTCCACACAGCATATAAACATGGGATTATTTCTTTACTGCTCCACCATGTCTCTTGTTATATGACCGCAACATCGACCTACGTTTCAGTGTTTGATGAGGCTTCTACGTATATATGTTTGTGATACAGCTGATCAAGTCAGCAACACCCAGCAGAGGTGGGACACAAAGAGGTTAAGTAACCCTAACCTTGTAGATCGAGTTGGTCTTTAACCATGCCACTGTCACTTTACTGCAAGCCATTGAAGGATGGTCTAATGGCTCTTACAATAGCTGTGTCAATTGTCGCTATCTTCTTTTGTAATAGTGCCGTGATACTGCCACTAGATGGTACAACAATGTTTATATCTGTCAATCTTAGCTACTGAAAAATTCCTTTCAGGCTCAAAGAGGTCTGAGTAAACACTATAAGGACAAATGTGGTGTATATGGGTTTACTTGAAGATGTATATAGAAAAACATGTTTTTTATATTTTGATTTTATTGCCAATATACGTGAGTAGGCCCCTTTAAGAGTAGTTATTTGATATATGAGACATGTTATCATTGCAACATGTCTATTGAAGTTTTCATGACTCCATGCAATTTTTGTATTCCCTTTTCATGAATGTGTTTAATAACTGACTGGTTGAGTGACACCCCACAGGAACAATACAGCAGTCAGAATGCTGCAATACAGGAATTCCCGATTGATGTTGTGCAGTGAATCAGAGGTCTGAATCCAAACTGATATCACTCAAAGGCCTCTGAGCATTATGTCAGTGTTCCTCTGATCCTTCTGTAACAACAACAAGATTGCATTTGTGCTTAGTTTTGAATTATTGCTATTTCAATCCTATGACCTCTTTTCCTGGGAGGTTTTCTCAACTTTCCCAAATTTAATATGGTCTCCATCCCACTCAATACAGTTCCCACCACTTCCTGGCTTCTAAGACCCTGGTCAAGCGTACACTATGATTACAATGACAAAAACATTGTGATTACTTGTATTCTCTTAGATAATTTGAAATCATCAAACAACAACAACCAATCAAGTTCAAGTCTGTGGAACACCATAATCTAATGCCTCTTGGATTTGCAGTCAAAACATTACAGCAGTTGGCCATTTTGGACTGAAGATTTGTTTGGTTTATTAGTGATATTTTATCTCTGGAAAAATTTAAACCCTACCTCTGATTGAGGTGGGAAAACTTTCAAGCATGGCACTTCAGTTGTTTTAATTTGGAAAATATAGCCCCTAGTTGGATGTTCCACGATCTTATCTTATCTTAGTGCAAGACAACTGATCGATAGTGGAAGAAAGAGATGAGTGGACACTATTCAATGTCTTATAAGGCATTTCAAGCATTGATATATATTACTTGATAGGACACCACATTACTACGGCATTACTACGGCATTACACTTGTGGGCCATTGCTATGCATTTAGTCAGGGATGCTGCAGCATCAGAAGAACACAAAACTGGTTCTTTTTAAAAGCCAATTAACCTTTAAAAGAAGAAAATCTTGTTGCTTTCACTAACTAGAAATTTGAATGTAATTGAAGTCTAGGTGACATACTGTATTTTTCAGAGTATAAGTCACGCTTAAAATCCTTAAATTTTCTCAAAAATTGATGGTGCGCCTTATAATCCCGTGCGTCTTATATATGATTACCAATGTGCTTACTGATCGATTTTATATGGTAAAATGCACTGAAAATTCTGTTAACGTGTAAGTTTGACTTCGGTAAGTATGTTCAGGTACGTGCACAGCTCAATTTTTACGACTTCTCGGTGGCAAGGAGTCTTTACATTAAACTGTTTTATATGTGACAACGAGCTTGATACACTGAGCTGCTCCAAGCAGGCAGTCGGCAGGATGCGCGGCATCACTGTCCCTTTCTGTTCTCACTGACAGGTCGGAGCTTGCTGGAAAAGAAACAGCTTTAGGTGCTTAGCTATTCACAAATTTTACCATCCGCTCCACCACTTCGTCCCACTGGCAGAAAGTGTGGGAATTGTAGGAATTTGCCATAAGAAATGTACGCAATAGTACGCTCAACTATGAAGGGTAAAATGTCCACTGAGATTCAGCACGGAGTCCGCGCAGCTCACATTATGCACACAGTGCACTCGAGTATGTGAGAGCTTCTAGGTAGCCCACTAACAACAATAAACCTAGTGAGTTAATTCTATCTAAAAGTTACATTAATTTTGGCCTCATGGTAGAAACAGGGTAGTGTAATCCAACTACTCTGTCCGCCCATTAACATATGAATAGCTCTCTCAGGAGACAGCTATTCGTATGTGAATGGGTGTGTGATATTCAGAATCAGAAATACTTTAATAATCCCAGAGGGAATAAATGTCAATAATTTTGAGTCAGAATTAAAGGGGGGGGGGGATCTGACTCTCTGAGGGAGGCATTGTAGCAATTGATGACCACAGGCAGGAATGATTTCCTGTGGCGCATCTGGGTGAGAGGAGTCTTCTGCTGAAGGAGCTCCGCTGCTGGGCCAGTGTGTCGTGAAGAGGGTGTGAGACATTGTCTAAGATGGACTGAAGCCTGGACAGCATCCTCCTCTCTGCCACGGTCGTCAGAGTGTCCAGCTTCTCCCCAACGACATCACCGGCCCTCCTGATCACTTTGTTTAGTCTGTTGTTGTCCTCGAACTTTAGCCCACTGCCCCAGCATGTGACAGCATTGAAGATCGTACTGGCAACAACAGACTCATAAAACATCCTCAGCTTCGTCCGACAGATGTTGAAAGACCTCAGTCTCCTCAGGAAAAAGAGTCGGCTTTGGCCCTTTTTGTAGACTGCCTCTGTGTTTGTAGTCCAGTCCAGCTAATTATTAAAGTACACCCCCAGGTACTTATACTCCTCCACAGTGTCTACTGGGAACCCCTGGATGGAAACAGGGGTCACAGGTGTTTTTGGCCCCCCTCAGATATTACACACTTGGTAAGAATATTTGATGTGCCTTACAATCTAGTGCGCCTTATATGTGGACAAAGACACAGATAGACATGTTAATTCACAGTGTGCCTTATAATCCAGTGTGCCTTATGGTCCGAAAAATTACACTAAAATGTAATTTACGAGAAATTCTAGGAAAAAGAAACGTTACACAGGTATGCCATGAAAAGTAGTACAGTGTTTAAAATACTAAAATGAAACATTTTACCTTGTTAAATAAAGGTTAAATTATATAATACAATGATGCTCCTTTAGAGACAAATGTAAGGAAGAATGTAAAATGCTTTATAATCTTGGTTTAAAACCGAAAAATGTGCATAGTTATTTTTAATATTTATTTTGTGACTGATTTACATATCACGTTACTTGTCTTCAGCTGGTTTATGGATTTTCATTGGTGTAAATTGTTTAGTGGCAGATGCTGTAGACGGCATTCAGCGGTTTAGCATTCAGAACATTGAACATTGGTGACCGCCCAGTGCTCGAGTTTCCCAAACATTTCTATGTAATGGTAATTTTTTGTAATTTCCTTAGTTAAAGGACCACCTTTGTGGGAAGGTAACTGTTCTTAAAGTAATTTTCTCTGAGTTATTTTTTGTATTCCACTGAATAAAATGTCTTACAAAGACCCATATCTGAAACGTTTATGGAGTAAAAGGAATGCATACACTTTGCTCTATCACAGCGCAGCTCATGGGGTGAATCTGCATCACTCTGTCCCGGCTACATTTCAGGTGCCTACAATCTCAAGGCTGGTTTGAAAAAGGAGGAGATAAACAAAGAAAAGAAAAGCGGAAAAGAATGTCTGTCAGGCAGTGCTGGTCATTTATCCAGTGCACCACCGGGCACGCAGCCATGAATAAGGGAGCCAGGAAAATAAAAAGAAAAAAAGAAAAGAAAGTGGAAGCCGATCCAATTTCATCTCTGCAGGAACATGACAGAGGAATAAAAGCAATACTAAAGTTCAATGGGCCCTGCAGATTTTCTTCCACATGCAATTTGTCACAAGCAGAGAGGTCCATCCGCTGGAAGAGCTGCTCCCGGAGCTTCACGAGGGCCGCTGCGTTTGTCACAATGCTGGATTGTCAGGAGAAGTACTGCAGCCTGAGCACAGTAACTGAGTTTGTGTGTTTTTTTGTTATATTTTGGGCACTGAATCCTGGTAAACATCAAGCCAAGAGCTGCTTTGATGTGTGGGCTAAAAGATGTTTATGCTTTTTGTTTAGCTGCACGCAAGCTATTAGGCAACAGCAACCACTAGATGGCAGGGTTTTTAACAGACAAGTGATACTATTTCATTCTGAAAAACTCACACGGAAAAAAGAGACAATTAGAAGAATTTATTGATACAATATTTTAAGACTTTGGCGCTCAGACCTCGGCAGGAAACATTCACGCTGAATTATACTTCAATATGCATAAGCAGGTGTATGAGAATAGGGATGTTCCCCCCAGGCCTGAAACTGGTGGTTGAGTGGAGATCGATGAAGTTGGTTTAGTCCATAGAGACTGGTTTGCGAGATGATCTACTTGAGCTGAATTGGTGGGATCCAGTAGACTGCATGAGCTGATACCAATGCTTCACTCAGGGACCCAGAAAGATAGATGTCCATCTTGGATAAACACAGGTTTGCATGAACTGTCCATTATGAGCAAGCATGAAGCGACTGTGGAGAGGAAAAGCTCCCCTTTGGGAAGAAACCTCTGGCAGAACCAGGCTCAACATGGCGGTCTTCTGCCAGACCGTTTTAGAGAATGACAGGGAATTCCGTAAAAATTCAGGAGGAATTATACTCTGATAGGGACGAGGTTGTAGGAGCACCATAGGAAGCCAGACGGAGCTTGCTAGGATGGTGGAGAAGGGGATGGAGTTGGGTTGAATCAAGTCACCAGAGTCCAAATCAGACATTGCTCAGCCACTGCTTGCTTGCTGGGTAGAAGGCTGAGATGTGGATTTGAAGTTCTTTTAAGATGAACACAGGACACTGATTGGCTTTGTGAAGGAACAGTTCAAAGCTGATTGGCTTGCATTGGAGGCGAATGAGTCTCTGATTGGATGGAGGTAGGCAACAGAGTTTCTTCAATTGGATTTCTGCTTAAGCTCCATTAGACAAAGTAGATTCATCTTTTTAAGTTCCTAGAAAACAGTATAAAATCAGAATAACCCCATGTAGAATACCATCATGGTTTCATTAAATGCAATTATTATGTTTCTAACTCTTGGCTTGAAGTTCAGTTTTCTTCAGAGAAACTGCTAAAGCAGACATCACTCAGAATAAAATGCATAAAAAACACATTTTTCAGGAATGATTTAAATGTGCAACAGTTTGGAATAACAAGAACTTGAATCTTTATCTTAAAAAAATAAGTACAAAGTAGAGGTGTTGGGTGGTCATACCAGATTGTCTAAAATTAACAACAACATCACTTTAAATATAATTAAGAAAACCTTTAATGTTTAATGATTACAATATTCTCCTAGAAAGACTTGAACGTGCTGTAAGGATTAATGAAAAAGCAATAGGCAGTTTTAAATCTTATTTATCTCACAGATTCCAGTTTGCTCATGTAAATACTAAATCTTCAAATCCCCAAGGTTATTTGTGGGGTACCACAGGGTTCAGTGCTTGAGCAAATTATCTTTATTATATACCATATTTTTTGGACTATAAGTTGCACCAGACTATAAGTCATTTATTTAGAAATTTATTTTACACCACAATCCATAATCGGTTGGATAATATGGAACACACCTGGGAGGTAGAATGAGGTAAAATAGCACAACAAGCCAGCATCTTCAACCCAGAATGTTCTCGTCAGAACATTTCAAGTCTAATTATGGTGAAATTAGATCGAGAGCGCAACGGTGCTACGTGCTAAGCCAACAGTATGACACAGATGTTTCAGAGAAACATAAAGCTCACATACATCAGCGAAGTTGGGAAACGCCCGGACCACAGACATGCAAGCTAGCGGCTGCTGTTATTAGCTTCACAGAGAGCCCAATAATAGTTTCTGTCACGGTCTGTTTCCTTCTAGCTGCACCCCGCAACACTCCCCTGTGTGAATGGTACTTGAAATTGTGATTGTTTTCAGTGTTTGTATATGGACTTACCTCTGTCTCTTCCTCTGCAGGGTGTTCAGGCTAAAAGATTCCCTGGGAGCCTGAAAACCTTTTAAAGGTTCCGGAAGAGTCCATTATGGATTGAGAGGGAGAAGTAAACTGTGGTTGTAGTATTTTTAGAATTTAGATATAAATGTTCATAGATATTTATAGACTATGTTAAATAATATGTAATGTTTTAGCTACATTATTTGTTAGTGTTTGTATATTAAACTGTGAGTATATGTTTTCCCTGTTTAATGGTACAACTGGTTAATGGGAGGGGTTAGTGAGCTATAAAAGGCTGCCTGTTAAGAGGCTAGAGTGATTGTGGCTGCTCCTGTGACCAGATGTGACTGGTGAAACAGGGTTTTTCTACATGTTTGTCTACATTGGAGAATAAACACTAGTGATGGTGAGATGAAGCCTCATGAGGCATTGAACCACTTGAGCCAACTGGTTCGAGAAAGGGTTCATTTCTTGATGCTTCATGTGCACACGACACCACCTACTGGCCAGGTGTAAAATCACAGCCAGCTGTATCTTAACACGTGTGATGCATTGATTTTTTGTCTATTATGGCTCTTGGGAATGACTTCACAAAAGGTGTAGGACGAAATAATTTGTCTACATGAATTTTGTATACACATGTGTATAATAAAATATTGTTTGAATGTATTCTCTGTGTGTAATTATTCCCAAAATAGTAGTGACATGTGATATGGCATGTTGTGTAATAATGTTTTTCTGTGACTCTAGAAAAATGGCATGGGCTTAATCAGGCAGAGGACAATGAAAGTGCTTGTGGAACTAGGGAAGGGGTAGTGAATAGGCTAATGCTTGTGTAACTTGGATGATTTCATGCATTTTTATTAAGAAACAACAATTTCCCCACAGTTTTTGGTTTCAAATGATTTCTCTTTTTTGATAATACTTTGAAAAGACACGCTCACATGGCACAGATGATGCCGGGGTGCATAAATAAAGAAGTGCAAGTATGTACAGATTGGGTTACTGTGACCTATGAAAAATGGCATGGGCCCAGTACTATACGGTCCCACATTTTACCCTCAGCAGCAACACTGAAGCGCACAGAGGTTCCCGCTGCGTCTTTACGCACGATCCAGCTGCTGATGTGTCCTCTCTTTTCAGCTCAATGCAATTCTAGACAGTAACAGTTTATAACCTATATCACCTTTCACAGCAACAGGTTTCTCATCTCAGTCGACCAGACAAATCTCTATTGCTCTCCTCAGTGCGCTCTGGGCGGTGAGGTGGGAGGATTTTACCCGATGGTGCGCTGCGTGCGAGGGATAAACAGGGGGGAAATGCATAAATAAAAACTGTAAAGGGCTCCTATACAGTGATCATAGGAGCTGACTGGTCTGAGATCAACCTCCCGATGTTACAAGTTCTTTAAAATGACTCTTAAAAGTGCGCACCCAAATTACAAGTAACGTAATTTTGCGCACCTGAATTAAAGCGCAAGGCAGCAGCGCACCGAAGCGCCAGGGTTCTGTTTTGTTTAAAACAAAAGATCATGAAACACAGCCATAACTCTCCTAGTGACTTTAATTGGCACACTTTGCTACGGGTGTGAGAACATTAAACGTAGTGATTCACGTTTTGAATGGTGAACGGTGATAAAAGCCCCTGGGTTCGAGGGAAAGGAGGGGGGGGGAGCAAGCGCTGAGGCACAGAAATACGGTGCATGTAGTTAAAAAATGCAGAATTAATAAAAACAACTTATAAACAGAAGTAGCGTTTTAAACTGCATCTGGTGAGCAGAATTGTTTTATGATCCAGAGTGCAGCCATCACTGGTTCGGAATGAAGGCTTTATCTGGCAGCAGCTCTCTGCGTACGTAGTACAGGACCGTACCGGCTCACTTTCACCACTGGTTAAGACTAAAATTATTCATAACTCTGATCACTCTTCCTGCTGCTCTGTTAACATGAACTGCAGCAGGAATTACTGATGGCCACAAGCTGTGAAAGAAGCTGAAACATCTCAGCAGAAGGCGGAGTTTTTATTGTCCGCTGCCCAGATGGGCGTTGGGATTTTTATGCGTGAAAAATGCCATGTTTGCGTGTGAAATGCCATGTGTTGCGTGTGACCGTGTGAAGTCAGTGAAAGGCATGTGTCACACGGTCAATGCGTGATAGTTGAGAGCACTGATCTCCTGTCTATCTCTCTCCTAAACTCTCCAAACACCAAACTAACTGTCTCAAACTAAATAACCACTATCCAAACTCTGCTATCAAAACTCTATCCACTCTCTCAACCGACCGCAACTCGCCTACAACAACCCACATTTTGAATGGAGCCTGTGGGGTTTCTAAAGCTGTCAAACCCCGCAGCGAAATCTGAACCACTTCCCGAAGCAGTCACGTGGTACAGCCGGGCAGCGAGGCTTCGGACGTCATCGTTTTCGGCTCCTCCCCTAAATGAAGCAAGCCTCGATACGCGCATTGCGGAAACGCCCCCTCCATTACTCGACACACGCCTCGAAGCCTCGGCACATCACGTAACATCACTAATAAACACCCAGTGGGTCTGCACCTTTTTTCTGCCTCAAGTCTCCTGCTTAAACCATTCTAACACTACCACAACAAAAACACACTGCAAACTCTGCTTCTATTACCACATTTCTGCTCGATTTTGAAGTGTTGTTGCTTTAAAATTAAGAATATTTTTTAATGCCTATTGACGTCCTGAACATACACTGCATGCTCATTTAGAAGCTCTCGTCAACTTTTTCAGCAGCACTGTTTAATGACATATATGGTATAATCATATGTTGCTCACTAGGGTGATTCTTGAGGTTTACTTAGTTGGTGTCCACAGTGCAAGTTTACAATAGGCTGCAAAAAATGTAATGCTTTTTTTTTGCAAGTTAAATTGATCGCACTGAATAATAAATGTATGCACCCTGTTCACATTAAATTGTACCCGTAGTGCCTGATTGCAGCTTAGTACATTATAATAGAATATTATCAAAAAGTCAATACAGATCAACATATATCTTTGTAGAAGCAGCATGATGCTTCTTATTGGCACAGAGGTTGGCTTAGAACAGATGCTTTATGATTTACCACATCATTTATCCTCCACTTTAGACAAAGCATGAGCAGTGCAGTTTAAGCAGCTCTTCTCAAGTGAAACAAGCCTTCTGTCCAGGGGTGATGCTGAAAGACTAGTCCATGCATTTGTTACTTCAAGGCTGAACTATTGTAATTCTTTACTATCAGGAAGTCCACAAAATGCAGTTCAAAGTATTCAGCTGATCCAAAATGCTGCAGCAAGAGTTCTGATGAAAATCAACAAGAGGGATCATATTTCTTCAATTTTAGCTTCCCTTCATTGGCTTCCTGTTAAATCAAGAATAGAATTTAAAATTATTCTTCTAACGTATAAAGCCCTTAATAATCGAGCTCCATCATATATCAGAGCCCTGATTACCCCGTATGTTCCTAACAGAGCAAAAAAGCAGAAACAAAGAGTAAAAAACAGAAGTTAAATATTAAGCCAACAGGCTGTACTAATTTTATAAGAAAAGCTTTGCATGCAACCCAGGTGAGCTATATTGCTAAATTTGTAGTCATAGTACGTGGCCTCTAGGCCTCTTTAAAATATCCTGAGGCATTATAGTAATGCATTGCAATCATCTTTGCCTATGACAGAACCTGACTGGTACTGTATATAAATATATATATATATATATATATATATATATATATATATATATATATATATATAGTTACTACATGTTGATTACAAATTAGTAAATAATTTGGACATTAAGACATTAGAAAGGAACAGATAACATAAAAGCACTCAAATATTATGATTAATAAAATGTTTTTCTTATTAAAGGCTCAAGCACTAAATAAAAAAAATACTGTTTTAATAAAGTATATGTGTTGGAGTTTTTATAGACAATAGATAAGGGGCAACGGTGGCACAGAGGTTAAGGGGTTCCTCTTGCAATTGGCAGGTTGCCGGTTCGATCCCCTGCTCTGACTGTCTCTGTCGTTGTGTCCTTGGGCAAGACACTTCACCCGCATTGCCTGCTGGCGGTGGTCAGAGGGCCCGGTGGCGGCGGTGCATGGCAGCCTCACCTCTGTCAGTCTGCCCCAGGGCAGCTGTAGCTACTAACATAGCTCACCATAGCTCACTGAATGACTGAACTGTAGTGTAAAATGCTTTGGAGGTCGTCAAGCGCTGTACAAGCCATTTACCATTATACATAGACTATATATATGTAATGATGTCTCTGGCATGACAAGTGGGGCACAAAAACTCAACACCTATTAGCAGCAACACTTTTTTTTGTGATGCGTACAACCTGACTTTGATCAATTTTAAATTAAACAGATAAATTAGCATAGACCAACATAATAGAAAATACATTTTATATAAACTAAATGTAATTAATTTTTTTATACATAGATTTACAAATAAAGGCTCACTCATTTTGCTCATTTATTGAACAGAAAAGATTCACATCAATCCTCCAATATGTCAGCAAGGACAACCAACACTAGATTTATATTTGCTTTCAGGTTTTTTTTTTTGTTTTTTTTTTTTTTTAGGTTTACCTAAATGTGGACCGCATTTTATTCCAACAGTTTTTCTTTTACTTGCTTTTATTCTGTTTTCATTTTCCAATGTTTCAATCATGTAAAGCACTTTGTATTGTCCTTGAAACATGGCATACTGAAATGTGCTATACAAATAAATGTGCCTTTCCTTGACCAGATTGTCACACACTATCCGGCGGAACATAAACGAAAAGTGTGCAATTTGAGTATTTTGATTGAACAATCAGAGCTTGAGTCAAAGGATTTGTGCCCCACCACTGTCTACTGGGAGCTGGTTGGGCATGCGCACTGCAATTTTAGCTGTTTGTTATTTAAACAAACGTTGGTGAACCGGCCCCAATATCAAGGTGCCTCAAGTGGATTTAGCTGACTGAGCTTGTCAGTATTCTGGCACACTTAGATATATAGACACAAATGTTTATAACAGAATTTTATTGGTAAGGAATCTGTCTTTTTTACAATATTGCTCTATAAAGAATGATCCATGTCCCACTGATTATTGTGAACATAGAGCTCCACAGCGACATCTGATAGTGCCTGCCCCAAAACGCAGAGATGCCGCAGTGTAGATAGATAGACAGATAGACAGATAGATAGATAGATAGATAGATAGATAGATAGATAGATAGATAGATAGATAGATAGATAGATAGATAGATAGATAGATAGATAGATAGATAGATAGATAGATAGATAGCCAATAGGCTGGGTCAAGAGACCGTTTTCAAAAAGAGGTTTGTAACCCCTGCTCTGTTATTTGCCATACATTGTGGAGAGCATAGTAGCAAACCTCTATTTTGTGAAGAGGTGTTAAAAGAATAAACTGCTTTATTGAAAACTGCTGAAAAGTGGATGCAAGCTGATACTAGTCTTTAGTCTGGAAAATGTTGTGATTTGGTCCTTTCTTTAAAAGCCTGAACCACACTACATTTTATAAGCGCTTTGGGTGGTCAGCATGACTGGAAAAGCGCTATTATAAGTTCAGTCCATTTACCATTTACCATTTATTTAAGATTTTGCAGACCTTGTGGCGAGGTAGCCTTTGCCCTCACCAGTACTAAACCGTGTAGGCATTTTTTTTAACAATTTGATTAAAAAAATAATAAGAAACAGGGAGAAAGAGAGAGGATGATGTTAGAGAAGTATTTTGTTGGTGTGTTGTCTGACAATTGGGAAAGTCAAAACTGAATGTTTCCTGCCATCCAGTGCTTTCTTACTCCAACTGATGTAACATTTACAAGAAAATGACATAATGGTTGTCAATTTCTACTTTTTAAAGAATCTCGGGTTTCAGTGACAAGCTTCTCTTTTACTGACATTTGTCCTTTTTTGTCTTTACACACTTCAGAAATTTTGTCATTTTTCTACTTCTGGTTTTTTCTTCTAATTAGCACAAGCTAACACTTTTCAGAAAAGAATGTGACAAGTGCCAAACATTAACAGGAGTGTCATGGCATGTACATGTCATGTAGTGGGGATGATAATTGGGGATGGTTCTTGATGATGACAACAGTTGTAATCTGTTCAATCTGTCAGGAAAGATAAAACCAACTGAAGCTGCAGAAAGATATTCCAAGTGCTGTTCTAAAATAACAGGAGTCATATATCAGTATCTGTTAAATAGTATGTTGGAAACAGAGGCTGGTGGATGCACATGTCAGTATATCTATCTTTATCTGCAGTGCCAGGCCCTCCCTCCTCTTTATTCTCACTTCAGCCTCTCTGTGTCTTCATCTTTCTATCTATAGCCAACGTACTGATTAACTCCCCATGAGTCTGAAGGCCTGAACACCACTGAGGCCTTCAAATTAAAGACCTCTGTTCCTGTGCAATCAGCAGCCCCTTCCTGCTCCTCACAAGTGATGCTGAGCGTTTTCTCAGCTCTGCGAGGAAATAAGCTTGACTCGTTTCCGCCCTCAAAGTTTCATCCGAGGAGCGAGTAAGTGACTGAAGGAGTGGTGGAGCTGCAAGGAAAGAGCTTGCCCCCTGCAGAGGGCACAAGAATAAGAATCCTCGGTGAGGTTGCTCAGCTTCCCGAGTATATCCTGAGCTGTGATGATGTTGTATCCAAAGAATATCAGAACATCTGAGCCTTAACCAGACTCATCCAGTCTGTAAACTCAGTTGTATTGCAAACCTCAGTTTAACAACTTAGTCACTACAAAATGAACTCCCTTAACATTCAGTGCACAAATTCAGTTATTTTGTATCCAATATTTCTGGGTACAATTCATTCAGGCAATTAAACAATGAAACAAGACTAATTAAAGTATTGCATGTGAGTATCAGTAACTAAGTTGTTGGGTGTGTATTTTGCTTGTGAAAGAGTGGATGTGCAAGTGTTGGATAATGTAACACAAACAAATGCAAACAAGCCAAGACATAATCAAAACAAACCAAAACTAAGCCATACCAAATATGTGGCCTTCCTGCTAACGGAAAAGCAAAGCCATTCACTGTTATGAGGAGCAGCCTTCATAAGTTGAAATAGACGGGGAACATTGGGCCCAGGTGTTTTCAGTCAGCAACTGATTCCAAACCAGTCCCTTTTCACTTGAGGGACAGGGTCCATCTGAATACCCTTATTGAGTAAGGACTCTTTGGCCAAAGGGGAAGTGTGTCAGCGGTCGTCATGATAAGTGCTGTCCGAACAGTGCAGTCAGTAAGGAAGGAGGTATGCTTCCTCCTGTGGTTAATTTAGCATAGGAACCTCACAATGTCCCCTATCAGAGCCTTAAACACAGCCCACCTCATGGAAATTACTGAAAATGGCCAGAGAGAAGAGAGCACACACTTTTGTAGTTCAGTTTTAGAAGGCTGTAGGCCCGGATTTGATTTTTTTCCACCACATAATGACGTCGGAGTTAACAGTTGTCCAAAATCAGCACAGAAGTCCAGAGCTCCTTTCCTTCCCACTGTTGACCCCATGAAAAGTCAAGGAAGAGTTGCTAGGAGCAGGAGCTAGGAGCTACAATTAAGGCTTTTTGAATAGAGCCACAGCATGTTAAATATTAAGGCAGTCAAAGACAGGAGGTGTCAGTCTTTATTTCTTGCTTTTAATTCATCTTTTAATGATTTCTTTCTTTGAAGAAAGATTTTAAGGTAACTTCTCTAATCCATTCAGATTTAGTATGATGGTGTGCGGTTTCCTTATTCTTTAAACTGTTTAAAGAATCTGAAAGCCAACATTGGCCCCAAGAAGAATCCGTCCTTGGACGATTTTGAGGAGATAAGGAAGGCGTTGGATTTTCTTTCTGGAGAGAACTCGGCCATTTGGTTCCAGCAAAAGTCCATCCTGGACTTAGTTGAAGAGGTGAAGGCTTTGCGAATTCTTAACGAGGAGAAGGGCAAGCAGATCGCTTTTCTGGAGAACCAAGTAGCAGATTTGGAACAGTACACCAGGGTGAACGATGTAATCATCTCCGGACTGCGTGTCAAGCCTTGCTCCTGTGCCGGCCCGGTGGCAGGGTCCTGTCCGGCGGGTGAGCCGTCACCTGGCGTGACGGAGGAACAGGTGGCCTCTTTCCTGTTGTCCAAGGGGATAAAGCTGGACTGTGACTCCGTGGAAGCGTGCCACTCGACAAAGTAACAACGACAGACCAGCAATTATCATGAGGTTCAGCAACTGGAAACACAAACCTGCTCTGCTGAAACAGGGTAGGTTGCTAAAGGGGTCAGACGTGTTCATTAACGAGCACCTGACGAAGAAAAATGCCGAATTCGCCAGGAAGGCCCAGTTCCTGAGGAATCAGAGGAAGATCCTGTCCACATGGACAACAAACTGTAAGGTCTTCATAAAGCTGAACGGAACACTAGAGGGGGCGAAGGTTCTGGTCGTTCGGGACATCATGGAGTTGGGTAAGTACAACTGAACTATCTGAGGATCGTTTGAGCACAGGTGATATCATGCACGGACATAATTAAGGTAGTTGGGTTAATATAGCAAAATTGAGAACCCAAAATCATTCATATGAGAATCTTTGTTCAATGCATAAATTGAATTATGTTTAATGAGGTGGAATGGTACAGGGAATTACTGTTGTACACGTGAAGAAGAGGATTTCTGCTGCTATATGCAAATTTATATCATCAATCAAAGGTTTTTTGTTGCTAAAATATTGCAGAGCAATATGATTGCTAAAAGCAAAGAGACATTTTGCAAAAATGTTTTATTGCAAAAGATACCAGTGGCAATGTTTAAAGCTGTATTTCTATGAGTATTTATTATGATTCTGCTACATTCTCTATTATGAGTCTGATACATCTTCTGTATCAGACTCATTTACTTCATCCAGCACACCTGCCAGCCGCCTCCCATGGTAACGCAATCAAGCAGATCACCTTCACCTATTGCCCCACCTTCAAATACCTGCCACTGACAGAGGGCACCAGATTATTGAAACACTTAAGCTGCCTTTACACTTACGACGTTCCTTTTGTGCTCCGTCTGTTTACTGCAAAATGTGCCGTATACCAATCCAAACTGGATCCGTTCATGCATTCATACAACAAAAATGCAGGAAAGTCAAGAAGAGAATCCGAGCGCTGAGTCAGGACACAGATCCAACTTTGATACACAGGCAGGCTTAAAAGCTAGACAAGGACAGGCAGGCTCGTGGTTAGGTAGAAGGTCCGATTTGGTACACAAGCAGGCAAAGAATACAGACAGGGATCAAACAAGCTCAAATAGCCCAGGAACAGGCTAGGTCAGGCTTGCAAGTTAACAGTCCAAAACAGGCAGGAAAATCAGGTAAAAAGGACTCAGGCTGGCTCAGATATCCGGAGGCAATCGGGTCAGTATCGACAGGTCAATCAAAAAAAGAGTGCTAGATAAGACTCACCGAATGGCTCGTAATGATCTGGCACTGATGACAGTGACAGATGCAGGTGGATCAGATGAGTGGTAATGAGGAATGGGCGAAGCAAAGCAGGTGTGTGAAATGAGTGATCAGACCAGGCATCAGTGCCGACATCATGACAAATGATGCCACCTTTGACCAGGACATGTCATTTAAGCCGCATACTAAAAAAGGCTCCTCTCCTGTGGAACTAGCTCACATATTTTTTTCTGTGGGGCAGTCTGTTTTTAAGTCTGGGCTTAAAACATTCCATTTTGATCAAGCTTTTTTTTAGAGAGGCTTAGGTTGCAATGAGCTATTTCTATAGTTATGAGGCTTAAGGCTTGGGCTGTTGGAGAAGATGATGTCCACATTTCCTTACTCTGCTCTGTCCTACTACTACTCTCTATGTATCAGTTGCAAAGATTGATACATAGATACATTGATACATTTTTATTGAGTACATAATTACTTATTATTAATACTGTCATGATGGAAGGACAATTTCACCTAGTATAACAAAACGTGTTTCTGAACAGGATTACCAACTTTAATTTTCTCCTTATTTTCTCTTAGTTATATCTATCTCAGTGTTTCCATTTAGCCAAGACACCTTTCTGGAAAAGAATATTAGTTTAACTATAATTGCAAATCACTTCAGTTTTTCTCTCTGGAGATAACACACTTCAAGAATCAGGAGTCTTTATTGTCATTATGCAACCACAATGAAATTTTTCGTGAGATGTCGACTCAGAATGCACACATAACACACAGGCACTAATCATAAACACCCATGCGAACATAAAGACTGAGCATTCATAGAGAAGAACCTCAAAAATGCAAAACACAATATAAAAAAAGGAAAATTTAAAGGTCAGCTGTACAACAGAAAAGAAAGGGGAAACATACTGTGCCGTTTTTGATAGAGAATAGAGCATATTTGGTTAAAAATTAAATCTACTAAATAACAAAAGAAGAAAAACAGTTGTTGATTAACAGTGCAATGTAAGAAAAACGGTGCAATTTACATGAATGTACCAAACAATACTACCTGAGTGGGATCTGTGGCAATACGTCTGGTCCTGTTTTGAACTTGTGCAGCATAAACTGTGTCCAAATTTTGTAGATGGCATCCCACAATCCCCTGTGCTGTCTTCACCATCCATGTTGAATTATTCTTCTCCTGTGCCGTGGAGCTGCCATACAACACAGTCACACTGAGGCCCAGGATTGCGGCCCTGTCTTTTTGTGTTTGACCTGTCTTTCTCCAAGACAAATTAAGTCAGAGAGCTAATATTATGACCAACAATATGTATTCTATCTTTCAACCCAAAGATTTTGATGAAAGTTTAGAGCTTAAATATATTTCTGTCTAAGAGGCCCCTTGTAACAAAGATGACTTTGTTACTGGCACCATCTTTACTGTAGTAACTTGTACATCACTTTATGAGCACCTTTGCACTTTATTAAAAGCACTTTAAATAGCACTTTATCTAGCACTGCACTTTAAGCACAGATTTGCACATCAATAAATCTCTTTTCAAACAAGAGATTTTAATTATTCATTGAATAATTTCATATTTAAATAATTAACATGTCCTGCACAGCTGCTCCTCGTTAGAGGTTTTGTTCCCTGTAAGGAGGAAATAGTTGTTAGTTGGAGCAAGTAAAGTCTACTCTTTAGTAAAACTTGCACCTGTTTTGTCTTAATTCTAAAGGTATGTGTGAAAAAGTTAATGTTAAGATCTGATTACTCACCTTTCTCACCTGTCGGCTTACTGTCAAATGAAGGCCACTAGGGCCTAAAAGGTATAATATTGCATAGCTGATAGATGGTGAAATATATACATTTGTATTTATTAAAATTGTGTGTGTACTTGCAGCTGAGGGAGAAAATGTTTTTCTCAAGTTACCAGTAAAGTGAGGAATTTCATGTAAAGTGAGGACCTTTTTTTCTGGGCCAGAGGTTATGTGTTTGTGTGTGTGTGTGTGTGTGTGTGTGTGTGTGTGTGTGTGTGTGTGTGTGTGTGTGTGTGTGTGTGTGTGTGTGTGTGTGTGTGTATATGCATGTATGTCTGTCATTGTGAAGACCAAAACTTGACCAAAGTTGGGTGGATAATTAGAATTGTGAGAACATTTCCCAAGGTCCACACAATGCAAATTGGGCTAATGCTTAGGTTTAGGGCCGAGGTGGGAATTGAGTTTAGGTTAAGGTTAGGCTTTAGTATGAACCTGTGACCTTAAGTTTAGGGTTGGGTTCAGGTTTAGGGCATAGAAAGCAACCAAAACGGAATGGAAGTCAATGTGTGTGTATATATATATATATATATATATATATATATATATATATATATATATATATATATAGTTAAGTTTTGTTATATTAGCTGTTTATAAAAATGTATTCAGGATACAATTATATAAGCAATATGGGCTTAAAGTGTAATTTTGTCAATATTCACATCTAAGTTGGAGCAAGGGTTTAGGAATTACAGCTCTTTAATACGTGGTGGCCTCTTTTTCAAGGGACCAAAAGTAAATGGACAAATGACTCAGAAGACTGCAAAATAAATAACAAGGCTGCATGGGCTCATCCCTCGTTAATCCATCATCAATTAAGCAGTTAAACGGTCTGGAGTTGATTCCAGGTGTTGTGCTTGCATTTGGAAGCTGTTGCTGTGAACACACAACATGTGGTCAAAGGAGCTCTCAATGGATGTGAAACAGATCATCCTGAGGCTGAAAAAAGAAGAAATCCATCAGAGAGATAGCAGAAATGTTAGGAGTGGCCAAATCAACTAACCTGACAACAGCCAGCTGTATGTATCGCTCC
The DNA here is from genome assembly GCF_011125445.2 of Fundulus heteroclitus. Taxonomy (NCBI): domain Eukaryota; kingdom Metazoa; phylum Chordata; class Actinopteri; order Cyprinodontiformes; family Fundulidae; genus Fundulus; species Fundulus heteroclitus. The sequence goes on along the minus strand of NW_023396934.1, from coordinate 2,222,026 downwards.
GCCTAGCTCCACTCACATACATCTGGGACACCGCCATAGGCATTGCCTTTACTGAAGGCTGGGCCTTATCAAAACTCCTTGCATATGATTGGATGAGCCACTTGTCTGTCATCTTTATCAACGTGCTATTTCAACCAGTCACACCGAAGCTAACCCGTGACGCTGATGAGACCGACGCCGGAAAAAAAAACCTTTTTTTTTTTTTTATGTGTTTGCGGCTCTAGTGCAGGGTTTCACCCAGCGCTATCTTGGCGAGGCGGCCGCGGAAAACGTGTCGTCCACCCCCCCCCCCCCCCCCCCCCGCTCCGCGGAGAAAAAGTCATCCACCCCCCCCGCCCCCCCCCCCCGCTCCGCGGAGAAAAAGTCATCCACCCCCCCCCGCCCCCCCCCCCCCCCGCTCCGCCTCGCAAAAGCAAATCCATGCGGGAAACACTGTAGTGGCACACCTTTTATTGACAGTGAGCTGACAGGAAGAGGGGGAAGACAGGCGGCAAAGCGCCGCGGGTCGGAGTCGATCCCGGGCCGACCGCGTTGAGGACTAAAGGTCTCCTTATATGGTTCGCGCTAACCACTAACCGCTCCGGGGCGCGTCCGCGTTGCGCGTCCGCGTACGCGCCCCGGAAAACAAAACTTGCCAAATCCGGTCGGGAGAAGGGCGAAAACATGGTTTCCACCAACAAAAGCCTTAAGAGCCGTTCTCTGATGTTCTTTTAATGAAACAATATTAGGTAGATTGGACAACACGGAGGAAATAGCAGCATCAATGCTAACGCTTGCTTCCTCGATGCGAGCCGCCATTGTTGTTGGAATCTCACGGTGGCGTCTCCACTACGTCACATCCATGAAACACCCGCCCTGCGTCCTGATTGGCCAGACCAAAAATTTGGTTGGGGAAATCATTTTCAATGAGCCGTGTCCCAGATGTATGTGAGTGGAGCTAGGCGGAGCGATACATACAGCTGGCTGTTGTCAGGTTACAAATCAACAGTTTGGTACATTCTGAGAAAAAAAGAGTACACTGGTGAGCTTGTGAACTCAAACAGGCCTGGATGTCCACAGAAGACAACAGTGGTGGATGATCGCAGAATCCTTTCCATGCTGAAGAAAAACCCCTTCACAACATCCACTCAAGTGAAGAACACGCTCCAGGAGGCAGGTGTATTGGTATGTAAGTCTACCATAAAAAGGAGACTTCATGAGAGTAAATACTAAGGATTCACCACAGGGTGCAAACCATTAATCAGCCTCAAAAATATAAAGGCCAGAATTTACTTTACCAAAAAAAAAAACACACAAAGAAGTCAGCCCAGTTCTGGAACAGCATTATTTGGAGAGATGAGACCTGTACCAGAATGATAGAAGAAAGTTTGGAGAAGAATTGGAACAGCTCATGGTCCAAAGCACACCACATCTTCTGTAAAAAATGGTGGAGGCAGTGTGATGGCATGGGCATGCTTGGCTTCCATCATCAATAAACACAAGTTTATTGATGATGTGACAAAAGACAGAAGCAGCTGGATGAATTCTGAAGTGCATAGGGATATATTTTCTGCTCAAATTCAGCCATATGCAGCAAAGTTGATTGGATGGCGCTTTACAGTACAGATGGACAATGATCCAAAACGTACTGCAAAAGCAACTAAAGAGTTTTTAAAGCAAAGAAATGAAATATTCTGCAATGGCAAAGCCAATGACCAGACCTCAATCCAATCGAGAATGCATTTCATTTGCTCAAGACAAAACTTAAGGCAGAAAAACCCACAAACAAGCACAAACTGAAGACAGCTGCAGTAAAGGCCTGGCAACGCATCACAAAGGAGGAAACCAAGCATTTGGTGATATCCATGGTTTCCAGACATCAGGCAGTGATTGCCTGCAAAGGATTCTCAACAAAATATTGAAAAGTAACATTTTACTTAGGGTTTTGTTTATTTGTCCAATTACTTTTGAGCCCCTGAAATTAGGGGCGCTTGTATAAAAATAGCTACAATTGCTATATGTTTAATCATATATTTTTGTTCAACCCCTTGAATTAAACCTTAAAGTCTGCACTCCAATTACATTGTAGTTGTTTATTTTAAATTTGTTTATTGTAGTTGATTATTTCAAATCCAAGGTGGTGGCATGCAGAGCCAAAATCCTGAAGATTGTGTAACTGTCCAAATATTTCTGGGCGTAACTGTATGTGTGTGTATATATATATATATATATATATATATATATATATATATATATATATATATATATACACATACACACATATATATATATATATATATATATATATATATATATATACATACATACACACACACACACATATATATATATATATATATATATATATATATATATATATATATATATATATATATATATATATGCTGCATGTGTTAAGGCTTGACATGCATTAATTTTCCATCAAATGGGACAGATAAACATTTGCTGCTTCCACCAACCTCTGCCTAGAATTAGGATGAACTGTAAAAGGCTTTAAGCATTTGTAGGGAATCTGCACTATAGACTAAATTAAATTTAAAAGAACCAAAGAATGTGTAGACATGACATCCACAAACTTTAAGACCTTTTGTGTGAATGGGTCAAAATCACGTATGAGGAATGCATGTCTACGTACTTTGTCACAATGTATTTATTTTTTATTTATGTTTTTAAAGTTTGTTCGATACATTTTCCCTAGTTCATTTAACTTCCTTACACATTATTAAATGTGTAAATTAATTAGCCATGTGTTTATTTCAGTCTGGGTTTCTTGCTAACATCGACTGTACTGTCAATGAAAATATTACATTTGTATTTAGTGAGAACAATGTTAACCTATTCAATACTTATTTTACTTACTGTACATTACAATCTAGGTTTCTCACATTAATATTTGCAGAAATCACAAAAATTTGCACGGACTGTTTTTATATCAGTCAAATTTTAAGAAAATACAACTATGTTTATGAAAACAAAGATGACTTTTTTTTGGCAAAATATAAGCTTCCCTGAGGTGCGTTGCAGGTAATATTTACATGTAAGTCAGAATAATGTCCAGTAATGATTTGAATGAGCTCTTCTCAAGCTACCGCCCACACCGATATGACCGACAAGCCTTTGAGCCAACAAACTTCTGATCAGCATTCTTTGACCTGAACAGATTGTTCAGCTCAGTTTCAGCTTTCATCCTGAAGCCCTCGGGTAGAGAAATGTTTGTTCCTCCTCATGTCAGCTGGGACCTCTGAACTGTGACCTCATTACTGTTGCTGTTGGTGGTGTTCACCTCTGAGGATCAGAGAGTCAGTCCTGATGCTGCAGAAAGAACAAGGCTGCAAAAATAGTTTTTTTTTTTTTTTTAACCAAGTGCATTCACCTGCCAGACACACACGAAAAGCCTGCAGTGTTTAATTACATTGTCTGTCAGAGATGTTTGTTCCAGTAAATTATACATTAGCATTAATTAGCATTAGATATGACTGTAATCTAAATAAAATCTGAACTTTGAGCTGTGAGGCTGCATTTAAATGATCTTCTTCTTATCTTATTATGTTTCAGCCAAAGCAAATCACAGTCATGAATCCAGACCTACTCCTAGACAAATCTACATCTATTGAAGACATCTGAAGAAATTACTTTCTCAAATTAAAAGCAACCAGTTATTACCTTGGTCTGTTTATATTTTCAATAGTTTAAGTATCCTGCTCCACATGTTTAAAACTTTAGGATTACCAAGCAGGAAAAGACTAGCAAAATTTAAATTCAATATTTTAATTCAAATGCTAACCAATGATCAATAAAAAACTTTTCATAAAAAGGAATAGTGGAATATCTTTTCAAGTTCTGGGGGAATCACCTATCTGTTGGTTGTCCCACATACCAATCATTGTGATGTGCTCATGAAACGCCAATGTGCTTGCACGCTCTTTGTTTGTTTCCGCTTGCTGGTTGCGCATACTCACTTCCAGTGTTTATGTATGCAGTTAGCTTCTGTGTTAGCTGTTCATTGTAGTGCCGCTGCTCTAGCTGTATACTTTGAAAATGGCTGAGAGTCACATGAAGCAAACTGTCTACCAAGTTAAGAGCAGGTAAAATGGTCTTGTGCATGCGTGCAGTTATGCAGTAATGGGCATTCCCTACCTACATTTCCGAAAATTATTTTAAACTATTTTCTTGCTCTGAAGGTGTTGTGAGGAAGATCATTTAATTAATTTAATTACTGTGGTTTGATTGCATGTCTGACTGCAAACTAAGCAGTTTTAACATGTCAGCTGGTGTTCCTGAAAAAAAAAAAGCTTTCTGCTGGGTTGTGATTATACAATTACCACAACAAAGGTTGTGGTAATTTTATTACCACAACCTTTGTTATGATGGTTGTGTTGTTGTAACTGCAACCGATTTTTCTTTTCTTTTTTATGTTATCATAGTTGATAATGAAACTACAGCTTATCATTAATCTATCCATGTTGGTCTCATTTGTGAATGAGGCGGAGTTGATCAAGCCAACATTTTCCCCTCAGCTGCAACCCTTAAATCATACAGGGGTTCATGCAGCGTCTTTACGCTGATCCAGCTGCTCGATTTTACCCTCGTGTAAAAAAAGCAGAATTAATAAAAACGAAACTTATAAACAGACTAAGTGGCATTTTAGACTGCATCTTACGGTTTGGATCACAGAGAATATTATTTTTTTTTAAAAACACATTAAAGCCAGAATAACTTCCAGGTCAAAAGTAAAAACGAGCTGTAGTCCAATCAACGGTTTCTTAGGTCTCCCATTGGGATGTACCTCTTCCGTTTTGTAAATGTAGTGCTTTCCTTAATGTTGCAGCGCTTTCCTAAATGTTGTAGTGCTTTCCTTTATGTTGCAGCGCTTTCCTAAATGTAGCGCTTTCCTTAATGTTGCAGTGCTTTCCTAAATGTTGTAGTGCTTTCCTAGATGTTGTAATGTTTTTGTTAATGTTGTAGTGCTTTGCACCTCAGGGCCACCGTACGATTTACTGGTCGATCTACATTCCTACCCTCATCTATGGTCATGAGCTTTGGGTTGTGACCAAAAGAACGAGATCCCGGATACAAGCGGCCGAAATAGTGCCAGCTCGCAACCAGAGCTATTTCTGTCCCTAGGCTCCCACATAATAAGGCAGAGATGAGTCTGCAGACAAATAAGTGCAGAGCGCAATTTTTCAAGCACATATGTGACGTCACTATAGACTGCTCGGCGGGAAGACGCCTCCAAGGCAGCTGCAACTTGCAAGCTCCTACTTCGTCACAGCATCTCTGCACCATGGACTGACAGGTGGCTGCCTGCTGTGGAAAATGTAAGAATTTTTCTCAAGAAAAAGCCAATAAATGCACTCAACTATGAAGTTTAAAATGTTCGCAGAGAGTCAGCGTGGTGCACACTACAACCAAGTGGGCAACCAAGTGTGCAGCCACCTTTAATATTAAGCCAAGTCATTGCTACTTTACTTTCAGCTCTGATTCACCTGGATTTGCACGCAGGTAAATTCACAATACCGCCAAGAGAGAAAGCGCCCAAAGTCACAGCATAATTTTTACCTGTCTTAGTAAATATTTCTGCGATTTGTAAACGGGCCCAGTTGCTGAGAATGGCGGCACTAAAAAGTCCAACGGAGTCGAGAGTACTGAGCGTTTACTGGTCGTGAAGACGTCGGCGGAGGCAGATCTGATGGTGGAACATGGGGCGGTCATTAAAGAGAAATGCTTATACATGACCAAGAATTATCCCCAACAGAATTAGTATCGCTTTTGTCGAGAGTGCAGGATAAATGTGTCCTTTGTCAGGTTTTTTTCAGTTGTGTTACAACTGAAAAAGGACGCATTTGTTTATTTCATGTGGGGCTTTGATTACTTCAATATACTGAGAACTTTGCCTGATACGAGGATGACAATAATATGTTTAAACTCAATTATTATAAGAATTAACGCTCAAGTCAGCACATTCTTATCAAGTAAACGCCTCTATGGTAATTTTCAGATGTCCTACAAAAATACCATTTGCTTTGATTGATGCAAATAACCAAAAGTCTGTTTGTTGTAAACAAAAATCAACTTCCTGAGTCCATCCCTGAAAACAGATGGTGGATTTATTCTTGGAAAATGCATGTTTGTATCTGGATGGACCTCATGAATAGATCAGAAACATATTCTAAATGAAATAAAATTAAAATTTAATAAAGTTATGCTCAAAAATATTATAAACTCTGGCAGATTGAGATTTTAAAGAGATTTTCATTCAATTAACAAGTGGGAAGTAAGAAAGCCAGGTAGCCTTCAAAATATAACCATGTATAAATTTACACGATAGAGACAGAAACATAAAAAGAGAGACAGAAAGATTGATAAATAAGAGAGGTTAAGAAAGACAGAAGATGGCTGCTTATATAAAGTTGTACTCTGTGATTTTAATGGACAGCTAAGTGGAAACACGCCCGCCCCCCCTTCCAGACTGAATTTCTGGGAGAAACACTGTTATGTTAATAGTTTCTGTATTTAGTAATTCTATGGCCCTAAAATTGGATATCAGCATTTTCAGATAAGGGCGAAATCCTTAGGAGGATTTTACAAAAGATAGTATATAAGTCATCAAGTACAAACATGTCCATAGATTCTTGTTCATGTTTGAAGCGTCGGCTGTTAACCCCAGCCTGTTTTTCCTACTCATGGCTTTTGGCTCCATCGTAACATTTCGATGCCCATGATGCTGGAGATGCTACAGATGGGTGGAAACTGGCTTTAACCTCTTTGACTATGCGTTAAGCCGCCCACTACCCAAAACTCTCCACCCTCTGTGGGATTAGTGGGCATGCAGAAAGGTGCTGTCGAGTTTGTTTGACCTTTGACCTGTGGAGAGAGCTCCTTGAGCTGTGTGGGCTTTAGCTCAGCTGCAGTAAATCGTCCCTTTGCATTTTTTTTCTCCCAGCGTCCAGCTTGACTCAGTTTGGCTCCCAGTGAAGGTTTGCAGAGCAGCAGCATAAGCAGCAAGGAAGAGGGAGACCCTGAGGTCGTGCCAGTCTGAAGGTGGAATGCCTTTGATTATACCATCTAATCCTCTCCGCAACATGCCTGCCGGCCAGGCGGACGTGGGCGTCAGGCTGTGGCAGTAGTGCAGCTGGTTGTTCTTGTTTTTGCTGGATGTTCCTCTCACACTTTCCTCTGACACAGGTAGGCGATTCATACACGGCTGGAAGCGCTTCAGGCCTGTGTGTGATTCACATCAATCCAAATTCACCTCCTTTATTTCCCCAACAAACCTTTTTTTTTCAAGCACCACTTCTGCTCTGGAATGTAACTCTGCTTGGCACTGAACACGGCGGCTCTAATCCCCTGCTACCCAAAGACCTTTTTTTTATAATTTTTTTTCTGCAAGTAGATTTCAGCTGAAAGAAGAGCTAAGCCTTTTTTGTGTTTGTTTTTTTTTTTTTCTGGACGCCCACAACTGCAGAGGATTCGGTCCAATCTTTGTTTACAACACAGACACTGCTGACTTTTTGCTCTCTTCCAATTTTTCAATTATGTGTCCCCTGGCGAACAGCAATTACAATTCACTTGACAGAATATGAGCGCCTTGTTCCCTCTCTCCCCCTGTGAATGTTGGGCCGCTGTGACATGACTACAGTGTTCAATCCTCTCGAAACAGAAACTTATCTGTAACTCTGACATCACTATCCATCTCTGACATGGACCGAGCTGCTGCATTAGGCTGATGCAGAATCCACTGATCTCTGGGCCTCTATCACAAACTCAAATAGGGGTCTGTTTCAATTATTTCACATCTGAAGTCCGATTTGTCTTACTGTCACTTTGGATTGCAAAGGAAGCTGAATTGATTGGACTATATTGGATGGTGAAAGCAGTGACAAGTTGGCCATGGCTGAAGGTTGAAAGTTTCACTGGATATATTTCCATCTATATAATAAAACAAACCAACTTTTAATGTATTTTTTACACTTTATAGAAAAAGGCTTTTGAAAAAGAATGTGATAACACAGTCATGAGGAAAAAAATAGGATACTACTTTAAAAATCCATTCTTTCAAAAGTAGGGTTGGGAATTGATAAGTTTTTCAAGATTCACGATTCCCTTATCGATTCTGTGAAATGATTCAATTCCTTATCAATTCTCTTATCGATTCCAATTTGGGGAAATTTTTTTAACCTCTTAAACAAAGATAGAAATGGTATTAAGCATTTAAATTTAAATTAATACTAATTTACCATTTTAGAGACATAAAAAAACAACAAATAAACATTAAAGTACGGTTTATAGGTTGGGTTCTGCAATGTTATAAGATCCGTATAAAACTCATCTTTAGAACCAATCTCTGCTCAAAATGGTGATCTGCACCAGCTAATCTACTTTCAGCAGTTTTCAGTTATTGCAACCGTAAACTGCAGAAAATACGGGCAGAGTGGCTCCTTCTGAGTTCACTCTCTCCTCCTGTCAGGATGAACTGCAGTGCGTTATGAGGTGGAGGGATATTTTAGTGTCACTTAGTTTAGAGCCCAAACAAGCCACTTCACTTTTAGACACAAGCCCAAAAAACTACAATCCCACAACTCATGAAATTTACAAGCAACTTTAGAAAAAAGAAGACCAAAGTCGCATAAAATAAGTGGGCTTCACAACAGTGAGCATTCTATCGAAGTGTGTCATATCACTCCGCCCCTCTGGTGGGATTCTACATTATAAAAAAGAAAAACCTAGTCTCGCTCTCATGTCATCTTGAAGACATTCTTCTTCGAAATGTTGGCTACAGACGACGTGTTTTATCTCTGGCCAGAAGCACGATGGCAAGTTGGCAATCCAACAAAAGAGCCCGTGGTGGATCATGAATCGGAAAGGTGAAAAAACAAATGTTTTTTTCACTTTTACCCGATGTATTGGAACATCCAACTGCCATGCACGTGGGCATTGTGGCTTCAACAATAGCTCTCACGAATTTCAATGGTGAAGTCCTCTGGAAATCCGAAATAATTGTTGTAGAGTGCAGTGCCTTACCGCAACATTACGTCACAGGATGTGATGCCGGGCGGCCATTATTGCCCATATTTGGGAAATAATGGCCACCCCCATACACAGTGATCGAGACAACAATTTATGCTTTTATTTTCTTATTGATTAACGCTAAATTCATTAAATCACCACGGTTAGTTTTAGGTATAGCTAATGATCCATTGATTTTTCTTGTTGACCGGAATTCTCCTTTAAAATGAAGCCAAACTTTCGATCGCTTTACCCGATGGGGCGCCATTTTTTTGTTTTGCTTTTCTAGACATACGCCTGGTCACGTCGTACATGCTTACTGAATGCCATGTGCGTAACTTACGTAAAAAACGTGACGTAAGTCGTGCTGCCCGGCTCTGGTGCTGCCTGGAATTGATAAGAGAATCGTTAAGCGAGCTACCAAACGGTGCCATGGAATTGGAACACACGGAACCGGTTCTGAACAGGAACCGGTTTTCGATTCCCATCCCTATTCAAAAGCCATTTTCACATACATATGATGCCTAAACTAGACTAAAGGTGAACACAGACAAATGTCCTCTTTTTACTCATTGTCATGATTTGTCTCGATGAACCCGAACACAACCACACACAGAGCTCGTTTTGATCACTTTATTGAAGGATGAAGGGTTGTGGAAGACGAGAACCAGAGTCTTTTTACCAGGATGGCGGAACCCAAGGCTGGCAGTAGAGTCTCGGAGCGGGATCCAAGCAGGATCCGAGCGAGGTCCATGGGGTGGAACCCAAGGCCAGCAGGAATGCGTCGGGACGGGACCCGAGCTGAGCTTGGAACGGGATCCAAGCAGGTCCAAGGAGCTACAAGGGGAGGCACGGAAAGGGAGTCGTCAGTGTTGGAAGACGATGTTTGGGTGAAGAGGAGACTAAGAAGGGCTTATATAGAGGGGTGAGCAGGTGGAGAGAGACCAGGATGATTAGAGGCTGGCAGGTGTAAGTGATTAAGCAAAGTGGAATAAGGGCTACACTGGAGGAGGGAGTCAATAAATGTTCAGGGTGCAGCAGGCAAAACTGCACAAAATATATCCATTGTAGTAGAATAAAACTATATGTGTATATGTATATATATATATATATATATATATATATATATATAGATATATATATATATATATATATATATATATATATATATATATATATATATATATATTTTGTTTTTTTTTTTTTTTTATTTATTTATATATATATATATATATATATATATATATATATATATATATATATATATATATATATATATAGGCCTAAAAGTGCCTTTTTCAATAATGTTAAACCAGTATGTTTTAAATAAAAAGGGCATTCCTGGTTAGGTAAATTACAGTGCAATCCTGCTTATGTAAAGTTTCTGAGATAACAAGAGGGCTTATAGATTAAGCAGCTGAATGAATCCTAGGTTTCAACTTTTAAATTCCATACAAGACATTCTTATCAGCATTTTAATTTATGCCATCTGCCTGTTAAAACAATTGTTATAAACAAAAGCACAGAAACACTTAAGGAGTTTAACAAAGGCCTCACCCTGAACACAAAAGAGGGGAAAAAACAACATGAGTTGTCATGAGTAATGTTAGTAATTCAGTCCTCACCTAATTTTTTTTTTTTTATCTTAAGACTCTGGTGTAAGAACACAAGCTGATATATATGTCCAGCCTTTGGGACACTTCTTTGAGCATAAACAATGTATCCTGAAGAAAACTCTCTTTGCAGAGACACTTGCTCTACTCTGACATCACTAAAGTGGCCTCTTTCATAGGTGTCAGTGCTTTGAGAACGTCTTCGGCACTCAATGTGAAAATGTCCTAATTTTTTTCTGATTTTATTGGAAAGAAGTGGGGCACATATGGCTGGTTGCTGTTGAGCTTTAGCTGACGACTAGCTACTGTACTGTGCCTAAAGAAGCCGGTGACATGTCTAATCATTCAGGAATATAACCTCAAGATCTGCCATCAAACAAGATAATAATAAAAATAATAACAATTATTGTTGTTGTTGTTGTTGTTGTTGCAACATACATTCTAATGAAATTTGTTGTCTGCATTTAACCCACCCCCTTGGGGAGCATTAGGCTGCCATTGTGCCAAGATATAACTGTTCTGTCTTGCAAAATGCAAATGTGGAGGAAATCTAGCACTGCACCAAACCCTGACTCTACATAGTAAAACTGGGTGGTGGAAACATCAGCATCCACATTTTCAGATTTCAATACAAAAAAGATAGCAATCCATCATTTTCCTTCCCCTTCACAGTTTTGCAATTTTTGTTGGTCACATGAATCAGATAGGAATAGAGATACGGTGAGGCTTATGGTATTACAATGAAGAAAAGTAAAAGCAGTATTAATATGGTTCACACACACAAAAAAATATCTTAAGGCATTTAAAAAGACAGATGGATTTATTTTGTACCCACTTATTTACAATGAGTGACCATATCTAATACAGATCTGTACTGTTATTTCAACATATGTGGGAATTTCTGGCTTCCATTATGAACAGAGATGATTTTGTTAAACCGAGGATAAATAACTTTCATATCTAAGGTGGGCAGTTAAAGATATTGATCTAATTTCTCTAATTTCCAAAAAACATTTGTAGTTGTAGTTGTTCATGCTGTTCCTAGTTTTAGTTTAAAATTACATCTCTTTAATTTTTTGTAATCAAAAAAATTAAAGAGATGTAGTCAATGTAATCAAGTTACAGAATAAAACAAAATCTGAAGAAAAGTAGTTATTAGACTTTTTACTGTTCAAATTTTATTTTGTGTGCTTTGTTTTTCATTGTAAAACTGGTCATTTCTCGGCCAAAGTAGTTGTTAAACATTCTGTTCTGAGACAACAGATGGATGGTTTTGTGTTTTAAAATCCGCATCTGTGCAAGTAAAAAAACTTTATTATGTAGCAGAACTTCTAAGCTTTTCATTACAGGAAATCACAGTGTTAGATTTGTGTTTTTAAGGCTTTGGATGTTCGCTCTGACTCACTCAGAGCAACTGTTAAGATGAATGTAGCACTAACTTACGAAGATGAATTCCTTTTGTACAAAGAAGCAAAGATAACAGCAGATGTCCGGGTCAAACTGCAGCGGGTGGATTCCCATTAAGATATTTTTAATGCGAGCATGTGGCTGCTGTACAAATGAAAAAAAAAATAAAAAAAATACCAGTGTTGATTGTAATGAAGGAGGTAGTAGGCGGCAGTCACCTGTTCGCCTGCCTATTGGAGAGTTTCAGCCCTGACTGTCAGCATCTGACAGAGAGCAGAAAGACACTTAAGATAATTGGCTCCCATCCCTCCCGCCGTCACCTGCGGTAAGGAATTAAAATAAGAAATGGGGGGAAATGATTCTAAGCTCTCACAGCCCAGTGCTGAATCATAAATCAGCCGTCAGTCATCAATGGCCGCGAGCAGGTCCAATGAATCACCTCCTGTCACCTTCCCTTTTTCTTTTTAAAGCCAAGCTATCTTGGTCATTAGCTCCCCCAGCCTATGAGATATTTTAAAGTGTCTTTGTGCATGGGGGCAGAGGGGTTTCTGGGAGGGTGCAGAAAGAACACATGCCATGATGATCCTTAACTGTAATAGATGTCAAAAGACAACTAAGACTGTGAGCACTGCCAAGGAATTGGGGGACAACGACTTCCACACATATGGTGACAGGGCCCTACCTACTGGGATCTCAGTGGATGGTGATACGCTGATGGTGTATCTGAAGGGGGGGACTGGTATACATCCCTGCTTGTGTGCTGGGGGTGCTGATGATATGTATGGTATGATTGGAGATTCATTTCAATGAGAAAGCCTTTGGTTAAGACTTCTAAAGTCATGTTGAAAAATATCAAAGGCTTTTAAAGCAAAAGGAAAAAAAAGAAACTATGCAGAATAAGACACATGAAAGAAATTACTTTAAGAATACTCTAATATAATTTTACTTTAGAAGGAAAAACAGGCAAGGCTAAACGGTAGCCAGTGTTACCATGGCCCCTAAGGTTACACCACAATACAGCCTTCCAAAAAACACAGCAACAAAATAGCTATTGAAATCAAACACACCAGACCTCATGATGGTATGGCTCAAGGAAGATTTATTTTTGACCCACAAAAGGAGGTAGCGAGTAAGTTTAAGGAAATTATTGAGAACTGAAAGTTTCTGGGAAAAAGTTGGCGGTGGTTCATTGTGGAGGAAATGTGAATTTGACAGAGGAAGAGGATGTTAAAATGATATAAAAGGCTGAGATCTTTCTGATAATGATTGAATATGAAGCTGGGGAGATGAGCAGGGTCAAGAGGTAAGGTTTGTGTGGCAGACTGCATTTTAATATGAAACTGAATGTTGAAGTAGTGGAGAGGAGACAGGTTGGCTGGAGGACTTGAGGAAAAAAGAAGTCCTAATGTTACTGGTTGTGGGTCTGTATTTCCAGAGATTTATGGCACACAGAGGTCTGAGGAGCAACTTCTGAAGACATCACTATGGCTACTTTCACACTGCAGGGAAATGCTTCCAAATCTGATCTTTTTGACCATATCTGACCTATATCTGTCTTTTTCATAGCAGTGCAAATGGCCCAATTCCAATCTTTTCAGCCCCCAAAAAAATCTGATTTTTGCCAATTCCATGTGTGGTACTAAGCATCCACGTTATATCATATTTATACATCTTTCACATCACTCTCCTGTCTCTCCCCACGCATCCACACACAGTAGAAGCAGTTAGTGCTCCATAAAAGACCATTATTAATTGCTCTGCTGCTTTCTTCTTACCTTGCTGTGATGTGGCAAGGTAAGACGTTTTGCTATGATGTGGCCTTAATATTGTCCGCTCCCATTGTTCAACAGCTTTGTAGTAATAGCAAGGAGAGATGCCGATTGGTATACGCATTCTTTTTTTGTTTTGTTTCTTTTTTTTTTGTCAAGTTTTATTTTTTTTAAACAAAACTTTATTGGACACTTCTAGAAACCAATGCATTCACCATTCCTTCTACAAACAGTGTACTGTCGTGTGACGTCTCCATCTGTTATCTGCACATGCGGGTTCAGACAGAAACATGATGGCGGTCGCCTTTAATAGTGGTATTAAAGGCCACCTCAAATAAAAAATCCAATTTCAGAAAAAAATCAAGCATCAAGACCTGCAGTGTGAACGTAGCCTAAAAGGCAAGTTCCACGGAACACTCCAGAAGCAACCTTAGAAAAAGGCAGAGAGAGTGAAGTAAACATATAAGTTGATCGCACAAAGAATAACACTAGGGAGAAACTCAGAGGCCTAGGGGCACCACTCAGGTCGATACTCTGGCGGTGAATTACCAACTCCTCTTTAAGCCCCAGTAGATCATTGATTGAAAGCAGGTGTGCAGGAGCATAGTGCTCAGCCCCCCCCCCCCCCCCCCCCCCCCCCCCCCCCCCACCAGGAACCTGCAGCTCCAAGGGTGACAGACACACCCAGATCCCTGACCAATCATAGCCAAAGACCATTCTAAACACTAATCATACCCTTGGCTCAAGTTAAAATTGACCTTTTAATGTTATCAACATGTTTCTTCTTACTGGAAGTATAATAATGTTTTGAAGGGGTCCAGTCCGAGCCCCAATTTGAATCTGACAGAGAGTAAGCCAAAGATAAGGTTGATGGCAAGAAGGCCTTCAGACTTCAAAATCTGTGGAGCACTTTGTCAAAGAAAATAATCTAAATATCAGTTAAAAAAAGCTAAAAGCTGGTCAGCAATTATACAAAGGGTTTGCTTGATGTAACTGTTCTTGGTCAAATAACTCTAAATACATATATGTGTGTTTACACTTGTACAAACAGTAGCAACTGTTACTTTGAGAGTAAATACAATACATAACTGAACAAAGATCAGAATGAGGAAGATATTTGACTGGAGTGACTTTAAACAGGTTACTGTTCTTGGTGCCAAACAAGCAGGACCATATCTCGGGCTTTTAAGGGTAAGGTATTAAAAACAAATATCCACCGAATGCCAGATGTGGTGAAGAAAAGGCCTTCTGTAGCACAGAGGTTAGAGAAGAATGGGCAGACTTGTTTATGATGAAATAAACATAACAGCACCTCCAAAAGTCATTTGGTACAACTCAGGTATGCAAAAACATCACTGAATGCACATCACAAACACCAAAGCAGATGGGCTACAGCAGCAGAAGACCACAACTGTTGCCAACCAAAACAGCTAAGAAATGGATAAGGCTAATCCAGTGACCTCCACCATTGTGGACATGCAGCCAGCAAATCTGCAGCAATTGCATAGTCCTATGAGATCAATATTGCCCAAAATCTTCTGAGGGCTGTTTCTGAATAAATATATGCCATAAGGAAATAATGGAGCTCTGAAGTAAAAATGCAGTAAAACCTGCTATTAGCAAAGTATACCTTAATAAAAGTGAGTGTACATTACAAAGTTAGAAACTTCTTAGAATACCTTCATGGTAATATTTTAGCAGTGCTTATTATTTTATTTTCTTCCTGTCTGAATCTTTCCACCCACCAGCACACCTGTCTCTGTTTTTAATCTGACCCACACCCACCTCATCCACTCCCTGATCACCTTACACAATCATCCGTCTGTTTTCTTCACTATTAAACATAGTGTTTTATAACTAAAATAAATTTTCATTTGAATTTCTTTATCAAAAAATATATGCAATTAAAATGTAACTTCTGTGTTTATTTTATGTTTCACATTGTAAGATGTCTAAAACTCAGTTAAAGCTGTGCACAGAGCTCAGTTTTTGAGCAAAACATCTTGTCAATAAAGATTAATTGAATTGGACTTACCAACAGAATGAGGGAGCGGATGGAGAGATGCTTGCGGACAGGGTGCTCTGTCTGCGTAATGCCTCTCGTTCAGCCTTTTTTGACCTCCCGCCTTTACTTAAGTGCCGAAAGAGGCAATTTGCCTGAAGTCCGCCTGCGTTACCATCTCGCTGCTTCATTTGAAGTAATCTGCCATTTCAGCCCCATTTTTACCTGATTGCTTCGTCAGGGACGGAACGACACCGAGGTCACATGCTTAGATTGCAATGTAGCTGCAACACAAACACCCACAGGTTGAAAATGAGGAACAGAATCAGGAGAAACAAACAAGAAAAATAACATTTCAGACATTCTTAACTTACAGCAGAGCTGATAAAAACATCTGACGGGGTATTGGAGAACCACACATAAAAAACACAGTTCTTGTTTAAATTATGAGGACTATAGGAATACAAATATGATGCCTTGTTTATTTATTCTGCTTAATTCTCACGGCAGTGAGATATAAAATTCTTCAATACACATAATAAAAAAAATATATTTATCAAAAGGTTGCAGTTGCAACACTGTATGGTAACATTCACACAACTGATATTGTCCAAATTCACTTTATACTCCAAAGTCAAAATGGTTCAGCTGTTTGCAATTAACAAAATTTAAAACAGAAACATTTCAGTAGTTAAATAAACATATTTTAACAATGTTTTCATATTCAATACCAAGTCTTACATTCAAAAACTACTACAGTCTCAAAATTATTCGCCTCCCTAAAAATACTTTTCTTTACGGGAAAGCACATTTGCAAATCAAGAATGAAGTCTTTACTGTTCACGCATAACACACATACACAATTCAATAGATAATGTTCAAGTTGAATGCACCGACAACATCTCCTGAGAAGCTAAAAAGCATGCAAATAGTCCTTAACATCTGATGACATATAAATATTGAACACCTTACAGAGTGATTTAAGTTAAACTGGGCTGGTCGTCTATTTGACTTTTGGGGGGATGTTAGGTCTCACACCTTTTGGAAAGAAGATGTTTTTAAGTCCATTAGTTTTTTTTATTTAATGTTCCTGAATTTGATGTACCGAAAAGAAGTGAGACAAATAGTGCATTGCCCAGTAGCTGGACCCTTGTAGCATAAACCATGTTTAGGTCTTGTAAATAGCATCGCACAATCCCCTGTGCTTTCCACTACCTCCCTATGTATGCAGAGTAGAGGTGGGCGATACCGGGAATTTTTAATCGATCCGATACCAAGTAAATACAAGGGGCAGTATCGCCGATATCGATCTGATACCGATACTTTTAACATTTGGTTTTTATTTTATTATTACAATTAAATAATAATAATAATAATAATAATGTTATGTTCAGTGTTTTTTTCCTAATCCACCTCTTATATATTTCAATCCTCATGTAATTTTGTCTGTATTGTGTGCACCTGCTTGTTGCTTTAATCCTATAATTTTCCCCGTTGTGGGATAAATAAAGGATTAGCTAATGTTATCTTATCTTAAATAACACTTTTTAATAGGATATATGTACTGGGTTCTTTCAAGGTCTTAATTACATTTTCTGTGTGGGCTCCAGTAACATATGATAGATAATATCTACTTTGAAAATTAACATGAACTGCTGCTCTGATCTACCTGGATGTCCTCCGGAGGACTGAAACGCCTCAGTCAGTGACGTCAGTCTGTGGGTCTGGTCTGTCGGGGCAATCAGAGAAGTTTCCTCTGTCGCTTTCACTCTTTCCTCTGTTTGTTTTGTTTCCACTAAATTTAACCAGCTTTTTACTAAACATATTTCTCTCTTCAAGTTTTTGCGCTCTGGCGGTCTCTCTCTCTCTCTTCATGTCTGAACAGGAGCCGCGCGCGGTGGTTGTTTGTGTATGTTGAGTTGAGAGAGCACAGTGGGCGGGACAGGCTGAGCCTGCGTGCTGATTGGCTGGCGCCGCTGAGCCATGTACAAGAGGGGAGGGGGAGCAGCAGCCAGCAGAGTGCCGGTGTTGGCACAGAAGGGGAGACTGGTCTGGTGAATCTGCTGCATTCAGCGCGCGCGGGAGAGAATAAAAAGGATCGATCCTGTTAAAAGAATATTGTTCAATATCAATACCCGCGTTGGTATCGATAGTATCGATCCTAGGATCGATCCGCCCACCTCTAATGCAGAGAGGAGTCTGGTCAGTCTTCCTGGACACCATGTAGTCCACTGTGACCTCCTTGGTCTTGCTGGTGTCCAGGATGAGGTTGTTCCTGGAGCAACACTGTCCGATTGCAGACCCCATCCCTGTAGTGGGACTTATCATTGTTGGAGATGAGACCCACCACAGTTGTGTGGTCTGCAAATTTGACAGCCATGTTTGTGGGGTGGTTAGCAGTAGCAGAGCAGTCAGGGGTGATGGAAGTGAAGAGGGCAAGGCTGAAGACACAACCCTGCGGTGTGCCAGTGTTGATGATCAGTAGGGAAGATTTGAGTTTCCCTATGCCCACCACCTGGGGCTTGTTGGTTAGAAATAACTGATCGAGGAGCAAATCGGTGCAGATAATCCCAGCTATATAAAGACTAGCTGCCTATAAGGCCCGTTTACACTACACCTAAAAACCGAGCCATGCCGAGACCAGTCCAAGCTTGGATCAGTTAACCGGGATAAAAACGTCTGTTTACACACAAGAGTTATCTCGGTTCCTTGGTTGCTCCTCGCCTCCTAGTGGCGATCTGCGGTACTACCGCTCTCTGGGATTGAAGGCGGGACCGAGCAAATCAAAATAGCAGCCCCCGTAACATTCAGGATGTTATGGTTAGACATAGAGTCGGCTTTTGGGACGTGGATAAGACAAACAAACGTCTAATAAGGATTTGCAGACGCAGGAAACAACAACAGACACTGAGGTTCATCACACTGCTAAGCAGAATCATCTCTGGAAACCGTGTGGCACGGTAAGGAAGCTAGTATTATTATGAATGTCTGAAATTTGTCTGAATGGAGTGTGAATCGAGACGTGCAGCCAGACACCCCGGAAAACTTGCGGACAGTCAGCTGACTGTTAGGGGATGACACGGTCTGCTCATGTGCTCTTCGTTATCAGGTAACCGGGATAAAGAAACCAGTCCGAGACCTACTAGGGAACTGGTCCGCAGTTAGCGCGGTCCGGTTATGTTTAGCGCGGTCCGGTTCAGTCTGCTGACCGTTTACACACAAGAGTTATCTCGGTTACCGAGCTCGGACTGGTCTAGGCTCGGTTAAAAAAGTGTAGTGTAAACGGGCCTTATGTTTATCACCCTCTTTTGCCCACTGCTTGGAGCAGAATTGGGGAAAACACTCATCTTCCTCTGCGGAGGATCCGACTGGAGTTCGGAGAACCGCCACCTGTATAAAAAGAATCGAAGCTACACTGTTTTGCTGAAAGTATTTGCTCACCCATCCAAATTATCGAAATAAGGTGTTCCAATCACTTCCATTGTCACAGGTGTATAAAACCAAGCACCTAGGGATGCAGACTGTTTTTACAAACATTTGTGAAGGAATGGGTCACTCTCAGGAGCTCAGTGAATTCCAGCATGGAACTGTGATAGGATGCCACCTGTGTAACAAATCCAGTCGTGAAATTTCCCCGCTCCTAAATATTCCACAGTCAACTGTCAGCTGTATCATAAGAAAATTGAAGTGTTTGGGAACCACAGCAACTCAGTCACAAAGTGGTAGGCCATGTAAACTGGGGAGCGGGGTCAGCAGATGCTGAAGCGCGCAGTGTGAAGAGGTCTCCGACTTTCTGCCACCACAATCACCACACAGCTCTGAACTTCATGTGACCTTCAGATTAGCTCAAGAGCAATGTGCAGAGAGCTTTGTGGAATATGTTTTTGTGGCATCCAAGCCATATATCACCAAGTGCAATGCAAAGCAAGTAAAGCATGGCACCACTGGACTCCAGGGCAGTGGAGACGCATTTTCTGGAGTGACAAATCGTGCTTCTGCATCTGGAAATCTGATGAATGAGTCTGGTTTTGGCGGTTGCCTTGTGGACAGCCTTTCGAGAAGAGTTGAAGATGTTCTAGCTGCAAAGGGTGGGCCGACGTCATATTGTACCCCTAAGGATTTGAAATGGGATGTCACTTAAACTCATATGTGAGTCAAGGCAGATGACATGTGAGTCAAGGCAGATGAGTGAATACTTTTGCCAACATAGTGTAAGTGCATTCCTGCCCTTGTCCAACACTGGAACTTAAGCAGCCGACTGCCATGGAAACAGGCTGTTTGTAACCTTTCTCAGCTTTTGCAGAAGAAAAGCTAGTCTGAAGTTGCCCTTAAAACTGTGCAGGGAGCCTAAGAACACAGCCAAAAGAGGAAGGCCGTGCAGAGGTCCTCGTGTCCATTGGAGACAAGTGCAGTCCATTATGCCTGTGTAAACGCATTTGCAAGAGTTTGGCAGGGAATGTTTAGAAAGGTTTACTTTCAATGGTTTTTACTGTTTCGTTTTAAGCTTTTACCAAGGTGAAAAGACCTGGAGCTAACAAGCTAGCTCCTGCTAGTGCTCTTGAAACAAAGTTTTGCTGATGTGTTTGAGTGTGTTTTTACGTTTATAAGAAACTTTATTTCCATAATAGTTTTATATGATGGGGATATATTAATGTTTGCGTTTTCCGGTCCGATAATTATGACCAAATTGAGCTTAAAAAGAAGCGCCAAATGTCTGCTAGCATAACGTTTTTAGCTTCCCGGCTAACATTAGTGCTACCACCTACTAAACCTAACTACGTTCATTTATGTTCATTTTAAACGTAATGTTTGTTTTGTTTCGCTCCACCATCGTTCAATAGTGCTACAAGCGATGTACATCATTAATAGGGAAGATTAATGTCGATTTAATGGTATTTTGTGTAACTTTACATCAAGTTGACTGATCGTTACAGCACCGTCTAGGTTTATGGAGAAATAATTGCCTTAATAAAATCAAGTGTCTGAATATATTGAATTTTACTGAGCAAATCATTAAATCATAAAATGTAATGTTCTCCAATAATGTTTTATTTAACTCAGGATTTGTATGGTGAATGGGTTGAAACACATCAAATGTTGTTATAAATTTGTTAAGCTAATTTGACCTCATTCCATATTCATTAAGATGAACTTTGGTTCTCTAACCTAGATCTGCAGTGAATTAGGATTAACTGAATCATTCTGATGATTGTTTTCAACTATTTTCTTTGTCCTTTTGTTTTTTTCTGAGTTTGTTAGCTTCTTTTTTATCTTAATTTTACTTAATAGTTTTAGTTAAGCTTCACTAGCCAAGTGGAGAGGATTTGTTGATTTAAATTTATGGTTAGTTCAGGTAAACAACATTCCATAGTGGTGTTTTCTGGATGTTCATTTATTTCAGTTAATATATTCTTGAACTTGAAGAGAGGTCTGCTAATACAGAGGTGCCCGCTGAGGGGGGCTCGTACTGGGGTGAACCCTAAAAGCTCACTCGCTGACACAGAAGCCTGCAGCTTGCAGGTTAAACAGCTCACCTACACCTTTCCTCTTGTGGCTCTCATAATTATTTGTCTCTTTATTTTTTTCTCCTTTATTCTTGCCAAAACTGTGAAGTAACTAAGATTAGAAAAGGTATTTTGTGGCAAAGCATATAGGTCTACATCCTTACTAAGATTTAATTGGTAAATGTACTTTTCTTTATCTGCTATGGTGCTTTTTCCATAAGTTTACCATGACAGTAAAGTGAAGTTAACAATAAATGGCAACATGGACTTTTAATCAGTTAAATCTGGTTGAAACGTTTGCCACACAGAGTAGAAATGAAGCAAATGTTGTCTCTTCATCTTGTTCTATGGATGTCCCAGAGTCTTTTACAAGACTCTTCACTTAATTGGGCCAACTATCTTACACATATTGTCACACCTCATTGTCATGTGACAGTGTACCAGTTATCAAGACTCTAACACACAGTTGGTTTCAAAAGTAAAATTCTTGTATGGTTCAGAACATACCTCTTTGGCAGGTCTTTTTCAATCTATGGGTGAACCCTCAAAAACAATTTTTTTTTTTATGTGGAGTACCTCAAGGCTCTATTTTGGGTCCTATTCTGTTTCCATTTTGCCTTTGGGTTTCATTTTTTGAAAGCGCAAGATTCCCTTCCATTGTAATGCTGATAATGCCCAAATATATTTAACTTTCAATCCATGTATCTCTGATCCTCTGCTGCCTCTATTTAACTGTCTACAAAATGTTAAAGGTACATAGCCACTTTTTTTACTTTTTTTAAATTTATGCATCAGTTGCTCACTCTGGTTGCATACAAAGTTTTTATGAAAGATCATCATGTCCTGCTGCTGTAATAGTTGTTATTTTGGTGTTTTATGCTTTGTTTTTGCTCAAGTTATTGGTAAATAAAGCCTTTCATGTTTATTTACGATTTTAACGGAAGTACTTACTGCGCATGTGCAGCAGGGGTTAAAACAAGAAAGCCACTAATGGCTATTAGCATCTCCAGGCGAAACAATGAAGTTCCAATATTTAATGAAATAAAAATTCTAATAAAAATATGATTCCAAGAGGGAAAAGACTGGAATTTCACTGGGAATACAGTATGACCATTGCTGTTCACTGAAGCAGATGCTAAACCTGCCGATTGCTCAGAAGTGACTGCAGAAGTTGACTCACGCAAGTAAATATTCTTATATAACGAAAAGCTGCTAGATCTGTTAGATTGTTTTATTTAATTAAAAACAGCTGGTTACGACCATGCCAAGCTGCCGCCTTCCTGCAAGGCTTTTCAGAGGGTCAGACTCGGTCCGGCATTATTTAATTTTGATTTATTAATTAAGCAAACCAGCATTATGATAGTTCTGCGATACTGTCAGTAGATGGAGATGGCACCACGTCAGTTTATAAATGCTAATTACACCCGGCGCTGGGGCTATATTTATCTACAAAAAGGAGCATCAAAACATTATCACGATGGAGACTTGGTGTATATACCCTTATTTTAACATGATCAAATGGTTTTTTGGTCTTTCTTAAGTATGTAACGTGGCTATATATGTACCTTTGAATATTGACTGACTCAGAATTGATTTATCCTAAATGCAAAACTGAAATCATTGTGCTTGGTGATCAAACCCCTGTATTAGGTCACCTGATATCCTTGGCCATCTTTCTCCACATCGCTCCTCCACTGTCAGAAATCTTGGAGTGTTTTTAGACAGCCCTTTTACATTTCAGAAACAAGTGTTCTCAGTGATCAAGGCCTGTTTTTATCAATTACATCAGACTACCAAAGCCAAATTATATATTCCTCCTAAAGACCTCAAAACTCTTGTCCATGCCTTCATAACCTCCAGATTAGATTATTGCAATTCTTTATACTTTGGACAATAATAAATAGTAAATCATCTCTTCATCAATGTCAGGTAGCACAAAATGCTGCAGCACAGCTGCTGACACCTATCAGAAGGCATGACCACATCATCCCAGTTTTGGCTGATTTAAACTGACTGCCTGTGCAATCTCACAGATTTTAAGATTCTCTAATTTAGGTTCAAAATTCTAAATGGCTTGGCACCAATTATTTAATTGTTTTACTTTACTCTTAAAAAACCCAAATAGAGCACTGAGATCTTTCAGCCAAATGCTCTTGATGCAGCCAACTGCCAAATTGAACCGCAGAGGGGATCAGACTTTTGCTGTGGCAGCCCGCAGTCCCTGGAACGAATAACCCCTTGACATGTGATCTGCAGAGTCGATACAGTCTTTTAATTCCCTTTTGAGAACTAATTTTTTTCACATTGGCTTTTAATTTGAGTTATGTTTGAGACTATCAGAGCAATTAGGTATATGTTGTATAATGAAGCTTTCTTTTATCCTATTTGTATTATAATTGTAGGTGTTAATGGTGATTTTCTTACTGCATTTATATTGGCACTTGTCTGTAGTGATCCTTATGTGAAGCATTTGGTCAACTGTGTATTGTGTTAAATGTGCAATTTAAATAAAACTGACATTGGCATTGACATTGACAAACACAGCGCTTGAGCCTGGGAATCTCAGTCCTGGTCCTCACCGGTCCTGGTCATATCCTACAAGTTACTTTCCTGGAAATCATAGTATTTCACATGGTATATATTTATTTTTTTCTGTGCATGTAGATAAGAATTAAAATATTTGACCCAATAAATGAATGTATTATCATAAACTATTGTAAAACAATGAATCAATAAAGGTTAATTTATTTTATAGGAACATCAAATGGCACAACTTTAAAGAATAGACCATGGTTAAAAATAAAAAGTAAATATACCTAGTTTGAACACACTCAAAATCCTTTGAACGAAGTAAAAATGCAGCAGAGACCATACACATTAAGAACAGCACTTGAGTGAATTCTCTTAATTACATTGCATGTTATTATCCAACATTAGCAATGTTAAGTGTTGCCAGTGGGTGACCAATAGTGGGTCAGTGGGAGGGGATCTGGATTTATTGTGAAGCAGACTGATTAAAGCTGCTCTGTTAGAGCGGATTTACCGACAAAATCAATCATCAGACCCTCAGCAGTTATTGTGAAAACTAGTGATTAAACATGTTAGGCGTGACACAAATACCCACTAGGAAGCCTTTGTGTTTTAATAAGCTGTAGATCTCCCCTGAAGAATTTAATGCATTTTGATGAGTGTTTATCCTCAAATTGGTCACAGAAATGAAAATATAAATCAGTATGTTTTTTAACAAACTTTATGGATAAATAAAATCTATGAAAGCAGTGACACTGTTAAATGATTTACGTTTAGTCATGTTCTGTTTACCTTACAGGAAGGATAGATGATGTTCACTTGTACTGTCAAATCCTGCACACTGATAAATTTAAACAGACAAAACATCTTGACTATTACCATGGAAACAGTTCAGGAAACAGAGCCAGGATATGTGGACCAGACAGCATCTACATTAACATCAGCAAGTGAAAATAGGCATGTTGCAATGAAAAAACACTATGTACAGATCAGTATACAAAATACAGAGCTGGCTCCATAATACAGAAAATAAATCTACAAAAATCCAAACAAATGATAAATAACTAAACTCTTATTTTTCAGAAATTAATAGCAGTCTGATACTAAGAAATTTATTAAATAAATGCATTATCCTTTTTGGTCTCAACAAAAATTCTTCTAACTTACATGTTTCTTTTTTGAATTCACAGCTTACTGACATTTTTAGTTAACCTCCCAGAATTTGCAGGTTACTGTCAAATAATTTACAGGGAGCTTTTTCTGGATGTTCAGGTTACCTTCCAAAAATGTACAGTTTATCTTTTTGGAATTTAGGCAACATATGTCATTTCTGGCAAGTATTTAGTTACTTTGTTGAAATCTACATTATGTGATCAAAGAATTCCCTAGTTACAACACAAAATTTACAAGTCGTCATGAAGTGCTTCAAGAGGATCCTCCTAAAGTACATCAAAGATGCTAGCTCTGGTGGACTGGGCAGCCTGCAGTGAGAATCACTCCACAGAGGACGCTGTTTCATTAGCACTTCACTCAGCTCCGACTCCTCTGCAGCATCCCAACACCTATGTTAGGATGCTATCCATGGACACAACCTTTAATACCATACTCACAGACATGATGTCTCTGAAGCTCCACAACATGAGATTATTCACACCTCTCTGCTTCTGGATCAGTGATTTCCTCACCATCAGGCCCCACGTAGTGAAGATAGGGAAACACACATCTGCTCCACTGAACCTCAACACAGGAACATCGCAGGATTGTGTCTTCAGCCTGCTCCCTTTACCCTTTTCACCCAGGATTGTTCTGCTGTCCACCCGATAAACACGGTGATGAAGTTGATCTCATCTCAAACAATGATGAGTCCCACTACAGGGATGAGGTCAGCAATCTCACACAGTGGTGCTGCAGGAAGAACCTGATCCTGAAGACCAGTAAGACCAAGGAGGTAATAATAGACTACAGGAGGTCCAGAAGAACTGAACATGCTCCTCTCTGCACACAGAGGGAGGTGATGGAGCGTGAGGACAGCATTAGATTCCTGGGCATTCACATCTCCTCCAACCTCTCCTGGATTGTGAGCGCCTCCCGCCTGGTGAAGAAGGCTTAACAATGTCTCTGCTTCCTCAGGAAACTCAAAAGGACTGGACATTTCACTAAGCTGCCAAAGAGCTACCATAAAAAATGTGTTATGTATCAGCATAACCGTATGATATGGGAGCTGCACAGTGCAGGAGAGAAAGAACTTAACACAGATTGTAGGAACAGCACAGGGGATTGTGGGATGCCGTATGCAGGATTTGGACTAATTTTTTCAGGACCGGGTTAAAAGAAGGGCCAGACGCATCTTCACTGATCCCACCCACCCAGGCAATGTGCTGTTTGACCCTTTCCCATCAGGTAAATTCTTCAGAAGCATTAAATCCAAAACAAATAAACTTAGAAATAGCTTCTTCCCAAGAACTGTGAAGGCTATCGCCCCCTAATAGGAGACTGCAGTTCAACGCTTTAAAATCACCCCACAGTTACTAGCCCGTCATATGTTACAATTAACTTTAAAGTTATTGCCTGTTTGCATACTATTATCTCGGGAATATCTAAATGTATATTTATGTAAATGCAGCCTCAAATCATTGCACAATTATCATTGTTTGGTATCTGTGACAACTAGTTTAAACAAAATTTTGCATCTTCATCTTTTTTAATTTTTGTAATATTTTGAATGCTATAATGAGAAAAAAAACAATGTTGCCCTTGTTCATTGCCTGTTTGTTTGTCTTTTATGTGTACTCTTAGCTGGAGTACACATATTTCAAAAATAAATTTCACCACAGTAAAACGCAGTGACAATAAAGAATCTGTGAATCTTTGATTATATAAACCTCTGATTAAATTGTGCATCTACTATGTCTAGGATACAGTACAACTCTTATCTGTAAAAATCCAGACTTGATTCAGATGTAAACTTGGTAGCTTCAAACCTTTTGTAGTCGTTATTTTTTCATGGAGCACTTAACATTCATTAGGTAATGGTCTTATTTAGTTTTGTAATGTTTTAATTTTTTTTATGTTTTCAACTTTGAATTATTGTTATTATGTGTAATTTTTTTGTCTGCGGCACTTTAGCCAATAGCAGCTGTTTTTAAAAGTGCTGTGAATAAATAAAATGTTATTACAATATGATTATCTTTTACATCTGGGAAAGTCAACAGGCAACAGGCAGAGGATAGCCTACTTGGGGGTTGTTCACAATTTTCAGTAATGTAATGTATTAAACCCTGTCTACTATATAGAAAAGATATATAAAAACGCATATGTAGATAACCTATATCATTCACAATTGCATGCAGTGTTTTGTGACATCTGGTGATTAGTTGTATAACGTCCCATTGCATTAAAAAGCACCACTCACAAAGCAATCACTGTTTCAGAGGGAACTTTAGCCATTAGCGAAGCAGTTTTTCAGAGCATTTATGTGTTGTTAAAACTGGTCAAAATAACACGGCACAGCTACTATCCTATTGATTTTATTTGGGACCTGTTTCAACATGCAGGAAGTGGTGGGGTGGACGGCCCTCTGGCTCACGTTGTGTCCGGAAGAGCTGTAAAAACCATCCAAAGCAGCTCCACAGAACGTGGAGATTAGGCTGCTCTCTGAAACGGGGCTGAAAAGGCTAGAATTGTGAACAACCCCCTACATTTTCATTTCTTCCACAATTGATTAAAACTCCCCCAATGAACACAGGTTCAGCAATGAGCTCTGTACCTCCCTGGGGAGTCAGAGTTAGCGTGTGTTTTTTGTTTGTTTTTTTACACAGAAGTGTGAATCTACAGACCTCAGAACATCATATCCTCAAAGCTGAGTGCTCCCAGCACCTCTCATCTTTACAGATGTACACATAAACATGTAACTTATGTGCGAAGCAGACAGCATGAATCCATGTCTGTCTGGTGAGATAAATCCTACTTTTTGAGTTGGAGATTCGAGAGGCAGTTCTGGGGCACAGGAAAAGAGGATCCAGTTCACTGTGCTGCGACCAATGCACACGGCAATGTAAATTAGTCTAACTAATGGAGCATTAATCATCGGTTTTGTGGGTAATGTTGATTCTCGCCTTATGTAGGCACAGTGTGGAGGAGGGTTCTGGGTCAGTATGAATCTGTGGAGACACATCCATTTAGTTTTTGCCTTTTTTCTTGTGACATGCATTTGTGGCAGAGATCAAAGGGAGTTAGTATATGAAAAATGCACAGGGTCTCGAACCAAATTTTTCAAGACCCAATGATACTAGACCGAGCCCTAGACCAGGAAAAAACAGCCTCGAGGTTGGTCTCGTAGGAGGGCAACAACCCTGCAGCAGGATCACTACCTCAGCCTTTGTGCAAGAAGGAACAGGAGGAGCACTGCCAGAGCCCTGCAAAATGACCTCCAGAATGCCACAAATGTTCATGTGTCTGCTCATGAACAAAAGCCGACTCTGTCAAGTAAATTTACCAAAAATTGTCTTCGCCTGACTCTCCACAAACAACGAAATATCACAATAATAATCAAGCATAACTTCCTGAATGTTACGGGTGCCGCCGATTTGATTTGCTTGATTCCCTCCTTCAATCCTAGAGAGCAGTAGTACCGCAGATCGTCACTAGGAGGCGATGAACCAAGGAACCGAGATAGCGTGCTGTGTAAACGGTCATCAGAACCAAGCTCGGCTTGGTTAACCGATCCAAGTTCGGACCGAGATTGGCATGGATCAGTTTAACAAGGGTAGTGTAAATAAAGCTTATGTATATAGGGTGTAATACGCCTGGCATGGGAGCACAACGCTGCCCTCTAAAGTCTAGGAGAAAAGTGCTTTAGAGGAAGAGCCGCACAGAGCACAAATGCTGCAGACGTGGTGTCCGCACATCTCATTTCCATGCGGAACCTACGTGCGTCAAGTATAAAGCAACCTTTAATCTGCCTTCAGATGCATGACCCTCAATTGTCTAACAGATCCATGTCAAACCTCAGACATCTGCCAATGCTGATCTTGAAGCTGCCTGCTAGTCCCAAGACGCAGTCTCGTGTGACATCAATACTTACTCAACGTCACTCTCTGGATCCAAACAAAGCCAAAGGAACCTCATACAACATCCCTTATCACCACCCTAATACTGTTAAGGTTGGTGGCTTTATTTCTGAGTTTTCCATAAATTATCAAATTCTCAGCACCCACTAACCTTATTTCCCCACAGTGGTTCCTGAGAGTGCTCCTGGCAGTTTCCTGTTTCAAACCTACAAGTTCATTTTAATAAACCTTTTGAAACACAATTTTTTTGCAAAATTTTCAGGTTCTGTCTTTGGTATTAAAGCTGGAGCACAATTTACCACAATCAGCACTAATTTCTATGCCAATCAAAGGCAAGGCCAATTACCACAGTTTGGTCGGGATATAAGGACTACTCAGTCCCAGTCTCAGATAATCTACCCAAACATTTTTTTTCTTATTTACATTTTCTAATTTATAACTCTCCTATAAGGAGACATTTTTTAGTTCCTTCTCTAGGTCTGACCATCTATCCCCCCAATTCAAAGTTGGGGCAAATTTTATAATGCGTAACGGATCAGATCAGTGTTCTTTAGTTGGATTCAAAGCTCTTATCTACTCATTAGGTGTCATGACCACCAGCTAATTAGCTCAGCAGCCTTGAATATCAAAGCATTCATCTGGGGATTTAGCAGTTATAATCTCAGAATATCAAATGTAAATTTTCTGTGAGGATGATTTTGATGAAATATTAGCTCATCGTCTTTTATATTTAACATCAAATCATGTTCTTTTGATTATAATCTCATTATTTTCCTGCTTAACAAACACAAGAAGAATTAAAACTTATTTATTGAAAATCAAGAGATATTTTAGCTCAGTTCGGCATAATGGAATTGGCAGTCATGATGTTTGCTAATGGTATTCGATTAAGATATTATTTAATTCCTGAAGATACTGCTGTAGCTGTACAGTATATACAAATTATGTTATTGCTTTCTGTTTTACCTCTAATGAGCATGAAGTTATACAAAATGTATGGAGAATTATTACTCAGCATGTAAATATCATTAAATGCTTCAAGGTGAGGCCCTATATCGGCTGGTCCCTCTAATGTTTTGGAAGAATCTTCGTCTCTGCTCAACAACTCTAACCTGAATATAAAGGTTTTGTTTTTTTCTGTGGAAACTTTTCTCAGTAAACAAACCCTGACCTGAGTAAACTCTGAAATCACAGGCACAGCTGCTGACTAACATCTACCCGCTGTTACCGGACTCCAAACGAGTGTCTCTCTCTCACTCTCACCCTGATATCCCTTGGCAAAGCAGCCAGCCCATCTTGAGTCTCTGTGCTTTGGCCTTTCAGTGCCAAACCCTCTGCAGGTACAAAACAGGTCCCTGTGGTTGTCTGCATAGCCTCAAAAGAGCCAATGGTGACCACAGAGCAGTCCAGTCAGACTAATGAGGTCCCTGGATGCTCGCAACCAGCAGGATGGCACTCACGCTACAGCTCGCTGACTCAGTGCTGTCCCTCCTGTTATGTGATGTAAGATGCTCTTCAACATGATGAAACTGTACAGTTCTGCAGCTGTACAACACTAAAGTGTTCTCTATAGACTTAGCTTGGTGGGGCAATCATAAATTGGTTTACCAATAATAATAATAGTAATAATCATCGTCATCATTTGTCATTGCACCGTCTTTCTACATTCC
The DNA here is from genome assembly GCF_011125445.2 of Fundulus heteroclitus. Classification (NCBI taxonomy): domain Eukaryota; kingdom Metazoa; phylum Chordata; class Actinopteri; order Cyprinodontiformes; family Fundulidae; genus Fundulus; species Fundulus heteroclitus. The sequence continues at coordinate 2,191,457 of NW_023396934.1, read as the reverse complement.
AATGAAAGTCATCCTCTGTATTTAACCCATTCCTTAGGGAGCATGTGGGGTGCCTGGGGAGCATTCAGGGGCCAAGGGTATTGGTCAGGATCCCAAAGTGGTGGTCTGTCGGAACCAAACTGGGGAACTTGCTGCCTTCTCAGGATGCAAGGATGCTCTTGCTCTAACCACTAGTCCACCCCTCCCCACATCATATCCATTTAAATGTTTTGCTGGTTTTTGCTTTCTAATGAAGTTTCTAAAAGTTAATTTGAACCTCTGAGAGCTGCTCAAAGTAATTTTTATATCAAAGAGCAGTTATGAAATTACAATGTTCAATAATGTATTTTAAACATGCCAGATGCATAGGTAGCAGTGTATGGCAAAGCTAAAACCTAAGTCAGCCAGTCACAGTCCTTCAAAATAAAAGTGATAAGCAATGTGCCAGCAATGTGCATGTGTAAAACAGCTGACTTCCAAGCACTTTTTCTCCTTTGCACCTCAACGTATTTGAGCAGCTGTGCTTGTAAAAAACAGACAAATAAAAGGCCTCTGAACCAACTCTAATGTTTAAAACGTTACATTTATGCTTTTACTTTGAAGTCTCAATACCTAGATGAAAACAGAAAATGCTTTGTGTGCCAAGGTAATGTCCGTTGGAAATAAACCAGAGATTCCAAAGGTTAGCGAATTTGTCCAGTTTAACATGGATTAGACACACATTGTTAATGGTCAATCACGACAACGTAGAAATCAGCACCTCTTTGACAGCATTCATTTTTTACTCCACTGTGGCCACATGTACAGTATGTGACATCCGCACCGTGATGCGCCGCACCTTACTCTCCGTCTTTTCATGTACACAAACAGGCTCAAAACCGGAGCGTCTGTAAATCTCCACTTTGGTCAGAGTTTTTAGGTAGATTTATAACTCTGTTTATGTGTGGATGAAAGGCATAACCGCAAAACAATGTCAAATTTTTCCCAGATATCCTGCTCTATGTGGACTAGGCCTAATGCTCTCTAAGTATCCAACAATCAAATGAGTCTAACAAACTATTCAGCAGGGTAATTCAGAGGTTGGAATCTCAGAATTGTTCCAGGAAGTTTTAGCAGGTACAAAACCGAAGAGAAGATTTACACAAAAATAAAAATCCCAGTAAATATATATAAAAGAGGACTGTGTACAGAGCTGGTGAGTACTGTGCAGAAAGAAAACATAAAATAAACCCCTAAACCCTAAAACAGGCAGGAAAAGAAAGCAGATAAAATGAAAAATTTTGTAAAACATGCATTAGTCGAAGAAATACAGTCACGGCTAAGTTTATGAGGTACGCCTAGTTAGTAATATGTTGAATCTGTTTGTGCCTTCAGAACTGCACTAATTCTTCAAGGTAACAAGTTTCAAGAAGATTCTTCAAAGATTTTACTTTATTTTATCATACTGGAATCATAGTTGCTGCAGATATGTTGACTGTACATCCACCATGGTTGAGATCTGGTGAGAAATGTAGTCTGGGTAGACTGTGGCCTTTATAGGATGTTCATTCACTAATACGAGGCCCAACGTGTGCCAATAAACAGGGGTGCACATAACTGGTATGCAGGTACGCATGCGTGACAAAAATTAGGAAAAGGTAAGGTCAATTGTCTTACTACGCGCCTTTACGTACTACTTGACTATTACCTTATCAACACTAGTTTTGAACTACTGCCGAATATGTCCAAAAAACAATAAACATTAAGAAGCTTTTTTGGCGCTTCACCACTTACAAAGAAACGCCACCATGGGCCGGAGCAGAAGAAAAGACTTTCTTCAGAAAAGTGGCTCCAAGATGTGCCATGGCTTGAAGCCCATGAGGAGAGCAGTGAAAGGTGGAGCAGGATTTGCCGCTCGCATCCAAATCTAGCAGACAAAACAGGTGTGTTTTATGAAGGTTCAAAGAATTTCAACCATCCTTTATTTGACAAACATGAAAAGAGCAAGGAGCACATGAAGGTGGTGCAAGCCATTGCTAATAAACAAGCTAACGGAGAAGAAATGTCCAGTTGCCCACTTGCCAGATGGCAAGATAAGCTGAATGAAGAACAGCGGCAAGCTCTACTTAATATTTTTCTCCTCGCCTTCCATAAAGCTAAACACGCACCCCCCGTGTCTTCCTATTGTGAGGATATTCCTTTACTGAAGCTGCTAGGAGTAAATGTCAGAGGTGCATATCATTCACATGAAGGTGGCACACGGATCATGCAAAGTATCACTCACACCATCAGCGTGGAGTTAAGAGCCAAGTTGCTGTCTGCTGAATTTTGGGGGCTGCTTTTTGATGGATCTGAGGACACCACAAAAACTGTGCAGGAAATCATTTATATTGTGTCTGTGTCGAGCGATGGAGAGTTTACCTCAGACTTTCTCAGACTGATTAAACTGGGTGCTGACCAAACCTTTCAGGCTATAACAGACGGACTTGTGAGACTTTTCCAGGAAACAGGTTTAAATACTTGGAAGTTAGTCGCGGTGTGCAAAGACGGGGCTGCTGTCAACATCGGTATGTACAATGCCGTTGTGCCAAAGCTCAGGCAACTTGCTGCAGTGGGAGACTCCCTTGTGCACATATGGTGCACCGCGCGCACACTGGAGAATCGTGCAAAATCGGCTGATCGCTCCGTTCCTCACTGTGAGAATTTTAATCGCGCTGTGGTCAAGCTGCTGCGGTTTTACATTGGAACATTGGAAACATTTTGAAGACCGCATCCATCAAATTACAGAAGGAAAAGCTGACCATTGGAGAATGTATGGATGAACTCATGGTAGCCACTGGATATTAGAGGCTAAACCAAAGACAGGCAAGTGCATCTGCAGCATCTTCATCATTTACCACGCAGGAGTCTGAAGCAGAGAACAGTGGGGGCAAAATTGAGGAGGACATTGAGGAAGACTGAGCTTAATAAGACCACGCTACTATTGTTCAATTTTGTTGAATTGCAGTCTGTTTCATGTTAATTTACTAAAAGGAATGGCGCCCGATGAGATTTCTGCTGCTGTAGCTCATCAGCTTCTGGATTTGATGTGCTGTGGAATTTGTGAGGAGTGAAAAATTGAAGGAACACAAATCGATCTACCTTAGCAAAACTTTATAGGTTATTTTTAAGTTTAGCAACACATTCACTAACATTTTTTTTCATTCAACAAGAACTGACTGGGATATTTGAAATTAAGTTCTGATGTCTGTTTTTTTTTTTTTTTTTTTTTACCAGTTTTAATAGAGGGACAGATTGTTTAAATACAGTTGAGAACTTTCATCTTTAGTCAACGTTTTGTTTCTCTTGAAATATAATTCCCTTAACAAGAGCATTTGGTCTTTCTTTTTCTTTTTCTTAGAAAAACCATGTTAATGAAATCATGTAAAGCCTTAAAAATGTTGCCACCAGAGGGATGAGTGGACGTGCAACCCCTGGGACCACACGATAGCAGCTACTTTCTGATCAGCACCTTTCTTAATGTCAATCTTTTCCAAAAAGCCCTATTCAGCAGGGATTTCAAACCACATAAATGTCTGCCTGTGACACAAAATGATGACTTTGCCTGCTCATGCTCAGGGTATGCCTGCCTACACTCTGCTCCTGAAGCTGTTGTTTTGTCCCCTGCTCCTCAGCATCTCTGATTTTCCAAATGGAGATGGACAGCAGCGAAGGAGGGTCAGATGAATGCGAAGGTCAGCGCCTCACCTACGGCCCCACGGCAAACCGTGTAAAAAAAAACAACATGTTGACACTGCTGTCATTAATTCCCATGAAAATCACAGGTTGGCAGAGAGGCTGCCATGGCTGCCTCCCCCGCCCCCTTACCCACAGACAATTACAGGTCATCCATGCTCACTGCCATGCTGCTGTTGTCTGTGGAAATTGCAAGCTGTTGCTTAAGAGCCCGGGAGAGTGACTTTAATTAAAGGCTGTAGTGACCGACTGCTGCTGGTAATCAGCAGCCGCCTGCTCTACCTGCTGATCTGTCTGTCTTACTGTTTCCCCATCTCTCCTGTCCCTCAGGCATATCCCCACTTCTGATCTGCTCTTCTTTTCTGTCCACTGCCTCGGCTCAGCATCCACTACTTTTACCCAAGCTATTTCAGGCTCCTGCCAGCAGTTAGCAGCAGCTAAAGCTGCCAAGTTCACTTTGTCAGTTGGTTTGTTTAAGATTAGAAGATATCTCAACAGTGTGCTGGATTTCCTCGGCTTATTTTGGCTCTCACCATTTTATGCAGACAATACTAAGATCTAATAGACATCCTGGAGACATTCATGCAGCCCAGAGTCTACAAAGTGCTATTTTTATGAACGACTGCATCAAGAAACTACTGACACAATTTTAGCTTTTTCTGTTTAACTTTTATTATCATAGCTTCTTTTTTTTTTTTTAAATCAAAGTTGTTTAATCTCTGCACTGAAACTTTGCATTTCTAGAAGAACAAAAATCCAGCAATTTACCGAAAATGTATATTGAGGCAAGTCCATTGCTTAAATTTAAACTGTACATTATGTTCTACGAAACTTTAACATTACAATGAAACATTACCATACCTAATAATCTTAGGACATAACCAAACAGTCTTATCTTCTGACAGTCACTGTAGGACTGTTTGTGGTAGTAGGCTGAGTAGCCTGGTTGTTTCCTAGGAACTGGTATCTTATTTTACCGGCAATTGTAAATAAACCATAGGTTTTATTTATGAGTCATACTTTGGTAACACAACACAATTGCACTTTTTTCCCCTATCCATTAGTTTCTTGTCTGTTAGGCCAAGGACAGAAAACCACACATTGCTTTTCCCACAGATCCTCTCCAGCTTCACATGATGGATTCTATTGTCTCTCAAGAGGAAGACCTCTTTGTGGTTACACCCTATGACCACCGTGTTTAATTCCAATTTACCATCACAACTGCTTGGCTCTTTGTAGTATAACTTGAACAAGATGTCAGAAATATTCCTGAGGAAGTTTGGTCCATGCTGACATGATAACATAATAAGGTGTATTTCCACCAACTCTACTCGATATGGCCTACAATGCTCGGCCCTATCCCACTATGTTTTACTAGGCGAAATATGTGCTTCAATCCGCTTAGAAAAGGCTGAAAGACGGAAATGCGTCCTGAGGGTGGCTTTAGTCCCCAGACCATAATTGTATAATTGTATATGCAAGACTGACTTGGATATTTAAAATAATCCACTGGGATAAAAATATCTGGATCACACATTAGCTTAACTAATAACAAAATAAGGCACAGCTTCTCTGTCTGCACAGATGTTTGTGTGTGCTTGTGTGTTCTTGTACTTGCAGCTGAGCAAGAACATTTTTTGCTCATTTTACTTGTAAAGTGAGAACCTTTTTTTCTGGGCTAGGGGTTAGGTATAGCACTAAGGTGTCAATTAGGTTAGGGTCAGGGATAGGGTGAGACTGCAGCAACCCTGCCTTCCACCACACATGGTGGATGGATCAGCTGTCTTGAACACATTTTTGAACCAAACGCTCTTCGGAGACAAAACTTAACAGCTTTCGGTGTGTGTAAAATGAGAAAAAGCTGTGGGAAATCAACAGATCTGATACAGCACATCTGCATATACCAAGCTGAAGAGTCCTTTTCCTTTTCTTTTTTCCTTCAGGGGTGGCTCATGGTTTGTAAATAGTAAAGTTATATTTAGGTTTGACCAGGGGAGTGCTAGCCATTTGGGCACCCTAAGGGCAAATGCTTTGTGGTGCTCTGCCCTTCCCAACCACACACACAGAAAGAGAACAATAATATATCTATCAATTTTTTTTCTGTTGATTAAATGAAAAGAAGAATGGTGGATGCAACATGAAGCGGTCCAAGCAGTGTTTGGTGTGTTATTACTTTTGCACCATTTAATAAGGATGGAAAATGCTCTTCATTCAGTTCTGTTGTTAGATATAAACACTAAACACGTTCCTTAAGTTGTCAACTAAATAGCTCTCAATCAGCCAGGCTGTCTGGCGGAGCAGAATTAGTTCCTCAACCAAAATTCACAGATTTGCTCAGAAGTCAAGGATGTGATGAAAGAGAAGCAGAGGGGTGTCAGGATTTTGAGTTTTTGTTTTTGTTGGGACTATTCTGGATTATCTCCATGCTGGATTCAGCTCAGTCACCTCCCAGCCAACACTCAGCACCATAATCAGATCCACTTGCTGCCACTAATTAACTTCAATTAATTGCACCTGTTGCTCTGCCTACTTATACCTGCCCCAATCATCTACTCCCTGCCAAAACGTCTCGTCTTGTCCTGCTGCCTTCATGTGTTGTTCCCCAGTGTATTTTCGGCGCTCTGCTTGTTTGTTCCTTGAACCTGCTCTAGCCCTGACCTCACTAATTTGTTTTACTAGTGCTTGTGTGCACCGCCGGGTAAAGCTTTCTCCTGGGTTCTCTGTGTCTCGCTCAGCCTCACCGGGAACTCATCATACAGCTCCTCGTCAAGCCTAATTCTGCATGCATCACCTGTTCATGTCTGATTCCATCAGCAACATCTGGACAAGTCTGGTTCTGCCAGCAACGCCTAGTTAAATCAGACACTACCTGCATCTTCTGGTCAAGTCTGATTCTGCCAAACATCACCTGCCTGCATTGAGTCAATCTTCGCCTACATCACCTGGTCACCTGCCCTGTCCCTGTCCTGCCTGTCCCGTCTGCCAACATTGCCTGTTTTACATAAAAACTGCTTGCTCTGGCCAAGACAAAGCCTTGTGGGATATCATCCCTCTGTGGTCTGTCATTTTCTGGATCCCAACGGAGCTCAAGGGACCTCAGATCAGATGCATTAACTCCTTAATCCTGAGACGGTTGGTAGCTATATTTCTGAGCTTTTTTCATTTATCGTTGAATCCTCAGCAGCCACTCACCGTTGTCTCTCCCACAGTGGTTCCAGTTCCTGGCTGTTTCCCACCAGAAGTTTTATTTTAATAAACCTGTCGAAACACTCCCTGTATTCGGCTGAGTTTCCGGGTCCTCTGTCTTTAGCTTTACACTTGTTGCACATTTTGTAGAGATGCGCATACATATGCAACATTTTTCTTTGCTTTGGAGCTGTTTGCTGATGGGGTGTTTTTTATCTGTGTAATGCAACTTATGCTTTTAACGTGAATTCAAGAGAGGTTGAGATTTGAGCTATTTTTAGGGTTAGCCGGAGTTATTATCAGTAATAACTCCAGCCCTTTCTGGTGGTTCCCTGGTCCACATCACCTGGTGAAGAGGTGACCAGATGACCAATGTAACTACTGGCAGCAGGTGACCAGATTAACAGTAAGACATTGGCAGCAAGGAGACTGATCTGATTGGATAGTGGCAGAGAGGTGAAGGCTGATCAGAACCCAATCAAAAATAAACAAAAACCCAATTAATGACAATATCAAAGTTTTGAGTGGTGTTAATGTGATGAAATTTGCTCCTAAATGTCAGGAGTTAACTCTCCAGTTAGTATTTCAATCTAACTCGACAGATCATCCAAATACTCAAGATCTGAAAAACATCTGGTTTTTAACATAATGTGAACATTCCTAATCAAGAGTATCGTAAAATAAGAATGCCAGGTTTCCATTAAAGTTTTCCTCCCCGACTCAGCTCTGGACTTCCTCCATTCCTATTGTTTTGCAGTGTAGCTCTCTGTAGATGAAAGTGTTGTATGTCCTGGCTGGTGGTGATGAATTTTTAGTTTTATTTATCAGTAATAACTCCAGCCGATACCTCCATTTCTCCCCAGCTGTGTCCTTTTTCTGTCATGTCTGTTCTTGCTGGCACTGTCAGTGTAGTGTCTCTGAAACATTCACATACAAACTCCATTTTCTTTTTGGCCACATCTCTCATTTTCTCCCCCTCACTCCCCATCTGCTGGATTGACTGTAGCACGGGTTACATATTCTGCCCACATTTCTGCTCTCCGCTGCTTGCCTTTCCTTCACATTCGTCTCCGGAGTGCCGGCCGACCGTGGGCTATTACTGTCTCATTAAAGGGAAGCTGGGGAGATGCACCCCTGATAAATCAATCAAACTTCCTCTCGCTGTGCCAGAGGGGGAGATGGATCGAAATGGATTTTGTCCCAGCGAGAAAGTATCCCAGGGTGCACCTCTTGCAAATGGTGTCAGAGGATGTATATGCTGAGGCAGCACGCTGACTCCAACAATAGCTGAGCTTCTATTTTCATACATTTAGTGGGATTACATTGGCAGTGGAGGGACAGTCTGTGCTTTCAGTCTGTCATATCACACACATGCAGTGTGCATCACGGTCAGCAAATTCCTGGTAATTTGACAGAAATCAAGACTGTCATGAAAAGGGAGATGACTCTGGACATTTACCCTTATTTTAACTTCTCACTTCCCCACTATTGGTACTCTGGTTTACTTAGAAGAACACATAAGATAATAACATAAAAATGCTGGGAAAAGAGTCCAAAACTTATACAATTTTTACCTGGAAATTAAACATGGTGGAAACAGTTGTGGAATATGTATCATCATTTATTTCCAACAAACACAGAAGTTGAAGGAGCAATTTGTTTTGTTTTGTTTTTTGTTTTTTATTTATTTATTCCTGAATGGTTATCTTGGATTTATTACCAGACATTCTTACGTTTTTTGTCAATGGCACAAATGCCATGTCGTGTGTGTGTGTGTGTGTGTGTGTGTGTGTGTGTGTGTGTGTGTGTGTGTGTGTGTGTGTGTGTGTGTACGTGTGTTGGGGGGCAGAAACGCCTCAAGATGGGTGCAGGTAAAGGTATAGTGAATTATACTGTTATAACATGTACATATGGAACCTTGTGTCCTGGTCTTTGATATTGCTCTTGTGCAAGTAACTTCAGACGACTGAAGGTGGTTTGGATGATTTCTTAATACAGCGAGATAAGGGAATGTTTCTTCTAAACTTAGGAATGGGTTCTGGGACAACTGTGAGGAGGAGAAGATAATGGTTATTACAAGAAATAAGGCTAGGTATACTGCGAGGAGGATTGATATAAGAGGGAGGCTTAATGTTGTTGGTGATGGCGAGAATCCTGGGGAAGAGGCGAGTATGTCCGCAGAGGTTGAGTTTGACAGGTCGTGGTGTTTGGAGCAGTTTCTGATTGTAATTGTTGTTCTACTCTAGGAAAGAAACAAGCAAGATAGCGGAGTGCTGGATCTTTGGAGGCTGCACAGCAAAAAGAGGAGGGGTAAGGAGACTCCTGGGACTTCAGAGGTAAGTTCATCAGATGGCTTAGGAGAACGACGGGGCACACGACTGATAAGCAAAGGGATGACAGTAGAATGGAGGATAGATCTTCTTCCACTCTGAGAGTGAGAACTATGTGGCATCTACCTTAAGGAAGTATTATAAGTATTCTACACTGTCCCAGAATATATACATTATACACTGTAAGCACTGGTTTCAGAAGTTTGTGTAGTAAATTATTTTTTTTGAAAACCAGTGTTTCTTCAGGCCCAATATCTGGGTGTAGTGATGGACTCAGACCTGAACCTTCAAGGACACATAACGACAGTTGCAAAGTCAGCCTTCTTTCACCTAAAGAACATTTCCAGGATTAAAGTACTGATGTCCCAACAAGATCTAGAGAAACTCATCCATGCGTTTAATTTTACTCGCATTGATTACTGCAACGGTGTCTTCACAGGTCTGGCCAAAAAATCAGACAGACAACTGCGGCTGATCCAGAATGCTGCAGTTGTCTGATTGATTTTCAAAATCAGGAAGATAGAGCACGACACAACAGTTCTAAAGTCCTTACATTGGCTCCATGTAGCTCAGAGAATAGACTTTAAAATACCTCTGTTAGTTTATAAATCACTGAACAGCTTAGCATCAAAATGCATGTTGTTACTTTATCTACCCAACTTCTGGTTCTGGTCTACTCTACATACCCGGGACCGGAAATAAACATGGATAAGCAGCATTTAGTTCCTATGCTTCACAAGTTCCTATGCTTGATTTAAAGATCCTTTAAAGATCCTTTAATGCAAGACTGAAAACCCACCTGTTTAGAGTTGCTTTCGGCCCATAATAACAGGATCATTGACCAAACAAATTTGATGTGTATTGATTTTTTCACTTGATACAATTTATGTTTGTTACTGGTTTCACAACCAATGTTTTCATGATGCAAAGCACTTTAAACCGCCTTGCTGCTGAAATGGGCTATAAAAATAAACTTGACTTGACTTTTACACCTGCCAGATGCTTGATCTCATGACATCTTTAATTTCTTTGTTGTACCTCAAACCTATAACACTGAAGAAGAGTTTCAGTAACAGGGTTCTTAATAAAGGCCAAATGAGTATGTAACCTTTGGGTGAGAGATTGTCTGATTAAATTAGAATCCATCCTCAGTGTGTCCTGAGTGTGTTTGCACCAAGCCCTTATGTTATCACAGTCTAATTATCAAAACATATTGATTTTTGTGTTTAGCTGAACATGCTTTATTTCAGGTCCTCATTGAACCGTCTTCCTGTCCAGCAGATCATTTGCCTGCAAATAAAGTTGTTTCACAAATGTTTCATAAATAGCACAAATATAATGGGAAGCCTTTTGTGAACCATTTGCTGTTTTTAGATATCATGAGTATGAACGGGTAATTGATTTGGCCTTGCATATGAACTTCAAACTTGCACTATAGGTGTTCAAAGGAAAGGAATAATGAGAAGATTTTAGTTACAACGCTGTGTGTTACTTCTAGACCTTTGTGATGCTACTGCCCGTCTTTAGTGTGTGCCTGGATCCAGTAAAATGCTTCTTCTGCTGCTGTTCGGACTCTGCTAACAACTTATCAGTTTATCTGACAAGTTGTTGCAAAGTCGATCGACTGCTGCCAAACTGCCAAAAGTAAACAGGTAAAACATGACAAAGACTCTGCACACTTGTCTTTCTCCAAGAGTGAAAATGCATCTGCCAGAACACAACTAGAAGCTAAATCCTCACTCTCCCCTTTGAGAGGGAAAGGTTTTAAGTGCTGGCTTTCAGATGAGCTAGTGAATTGTTTCTTTGTACCCTTTAATAGCATGCAAAATGGGAATATGTTACAGTAAACAATTTAGGGCATGACATGGCCTTAAAAAAGCTTGATTTCCAGTATTGTGAAAGCCAGATGTAGTCCTTGTAAATAAGAGTTTTAGCAACATTTAGAAGGCTAAATAGGCTTGCTTTGAAGAATTCCCAGCCTTTGATTAACTATGAATGCATCTCAAAACATTCATGAAGCAGTATTTATGAACACCAGCTGTAGACATTAAACACAAATCAATACTGTAGACAATATATGAAATGCTCCACTCAGAACTAAAGACAAATACAATGTTTATACCCACCAGATATTATACCTATTAACTCCCAGGAAAAAAATAAATACATTTTCCATTGAATCTAGCATATGAAAAATATTTGAATTATCTAAAAGAAAGTGAACGCACTACACTCAAACATACAAAGAACAATCATTTAAAAGAATAATCAACTGCGTTTCCATCTGTACTGTAATTGACATATATGTATATCCAGACCCGGCTGCAGAAACAAATTACAGGGGGGGCATTTCATTTTTTCACGGGGTCACACTTTTAAAAAAAAAACAAAAAAAAACAATGTATATGCTTCATGCTGAACAGTGGCTTTGTGAACACCTCTACAGTGTTGAGAAAGAAATTCTCGAAAATCCCAAAATCTAAAAAAATCAAACAAACAAAAAGCAATAGTGCAGTAAGTGTTGGCAAACTGGGCAGGTTTCCACCCAATTAGGCTTCTTTTGAACACATTGAGCTGGAACAAAAATAGCCAATAGACAGGTTGTAAAAATTTGGGAAGATTTTCACAACATTTGTTGGTCTTTTAGAAAGATTTACTAAAAAAATATATCAAAATACTTGTCTATGTCTGGAAGAAAACTAAAACCATTGTAATAAAATGCCATCTCCTTGAATTCATTTTACTGGTCAATTTATTTTTGAAATTAGTCGAATCTGTCGAATCTGACATCATCAATGAATAATAGTTATAATTGTAATTTTTTGGTAATTAGACTGAATATTCATCCTGCTCTACCAACACTGACGGTGACCACAGTTGAGCTGCGGCGTCTCTGAAGGCTAAGAATGTCTGACCCAGCAATCTGCCCCTGTCCAGCTGTGCTTGGCTAGCCTGTTGCCTTCGGTCGTTGATTTGATTGGTTGAATTGTATGGTTCCTTTTCTTTTTAAAATGTAACTAGGTGTCCAGTTGTAATATCGAGTTCTTCTACCATTGTTCATTAAAACAATATTTTCTTTCTTTCTTTCATTCAATCTAATCATTTCTGTTCCACTGTCCTTTTATTGCCGCTATCAGTTTTGGTGCGTATTACTGACTGAAGGAGCAAATGGATTTATCATTTTCTATAAAATAATGGGGAATTTTTTATTTTATTTATTTTTTTCTGTTTTGATGGAACTGTTTAATACATTCCATGTATTATTTCAACCATTTTTATAGTATTCTTGTCATGGAGTACGTTTTTGTTGGACATTTTTCTGGACTTCTGTCTCCCCTCTGCCATGCCTCATCCAGCCCAGTTGCCTCCAGTCATCACTCCACCCTGGATCACTTCCACCTGTTGCTCCTAATTAAGTTGAACTCAGTCCACCTGTCCACCAGCCTACATAAACCCTCCTCAGTTTGGTCATCTCCACTGGAATGTCTCCTCACTCTCGCTTACCGTGTCCTGCCAAGTGCCCGTGTTTCCTCGCTGTTGGGCTACTGTTTACCACGCAGCCCCGACGCCTGCTCTACCTGCCCTGGTGGTTCCCTGGTTATCACTGCCAGATTTGCTCCGTTTTGAGCTACTCCTGTCGACATCCCGCTCTTCCTCAATCACCGGTTCCTGCTGCCATTATTCTGTGTGCGGCTGAGTTTTGGGTTCACCAAAATCAGTTCATGATAGTTCTAACTTATTTAATTTATAAAGTATTTTCTTTTACAAGGTGTCAATATATTTGTTAGCTTTTTTATATTTTCTGTTTCAGTGGTTTTCTAACGTATTCATAACAGTTTTTTTTTTTTTTTTACAGACATTTTGTAGTCCTTTTGTAATCCATGGTCTTCCTATATATATATTTTTTTTTCCTGTCATCTGTTTATTTTACAACTGGGCAGTTTTTTTTCCAATAGTCCATTGAATAGTGCCATGATTTAGGTTTTTGTTTGTTTTTCTTTGGACCTTTCTTAAATCAGCCTTCACTTCTAAGCCATCATCCAACTGCCCCAGTCTCCCTCCAGCCACCACTTTGCTCTAGATCAGCTCCACCTGTTGCTACTAATTGCAGTCAACTCAACTCACCTGTTAACCTGTTTACAAATACCTGCCTCAGTCATCCACTCACTGCCAGAATGTCTCATCTTGTCTTGTGTGATGTGCATTGTCTCTACCAGTTCCTGTACGGTCAGTCAGCTGGACTCTTCTGTTTGCTTCATTGAAGAAAGTTGCCTGTGTTTGCATGCTGCAGTTCTGCCTGTTTCCTTGTGAGTTCCAGGGGCTTGGTCTTCCCATTCTGGTGATTCCCTGGTCCACATCGCCTGTTCTGGTCTGTCACCACCTTCATCTTCTGGTCCCCTGCTCATCCTCGCCTGCCTATACCATCAGCCATTAAATAATCTGGTTAAGTCTGGTCCTGCATGCCTGCCTCATCATCCATTACTCATAATTTCAATAAAGTTCTTAAAAACGTAGCTCTGTGTCCAGATGAATATCAAGTTCACTAGACTTAATAACTACAAATATCACTAAGAATATTTCTTATTCTTTACTCACATGATTTTCCTAATATAAATAAATCCAATTTTGCGGTAATAGTTAATTGGTGAAGAGACCCAATGTCTGTTCTAATTATTTTACACGTAAACTTCAACTGGGTTATCTTTATAGCTACACTTTTAAACTGCAAAAACTAGCAGATGATCACTGATTAGCGACCCACTTTTTATACGGTTTTCCATAATATCAATAAATATATTATCTATTAGAGTAGCAATGTGTGAAGTCACTCTAGTTGGTCTTGTTTTTAAGGAGAAAAACCCATGTTATTAAAAATATCAATAAATGTAACTGTACTTTGATAATGATTTGGATTAACCTAATCACTATTAAAGTCTCTAAAAATAAACATACATTTCTGGCTTAAGTTGGTGAACAGCCTCTCCAAACTGTTATTCAAGGTTTCAATCTTGGATCCTGGTGTTCTATAAATAATATAGCTAATGATTAGATTTTTCTTTCTGTCCATACTGATTTTGACTGTTAAAGCATTCCACTACTCCATCCGTAACAGTCATCCTATTTATTTATTTATTTATTTTTCTCAATATAAAGTGCCACCCCTCCTCCTATTTTTATGTATCCTATCCAAATTCAGAAATTCATATCCATTTAGTTCAAAATCTTCATATGTTTCAAGGGTTATCCAAGTCTCTGACATGTCTATCACATTAAATGGTCTCTTAAACTGCCTTAAATAATATTTTATAAACTCCTCTTGTTAAACTGCACCACAGTTATACTATCTTCAACCTTTATCTCAGTGTTGAATTGATAATCTGCATAGTAAGTACAGTCATTTATGTGATTATCAAAACAAATACTGTCCAGGTCTATATTACTCTGTACACTGTCATTTATGTTGATCGTAATATTTAGACCATTAATAGTCATAATCTGTGCATTTTTTTTTTACTGGTTTCATAAACAAAGCTGTCACTTACATTTATCTAGTTCTTTAAAGAGAATAACTTTAGCCTATTCTGGAATCCTATTCAATTTAAAACATTAAGGTTAAATAAAACTATTCCATTTTAAAGCTTAACTTTGCTTAAACCATACATCACTATCACTTTATTGATCCATGTAGCTGGCTTGCCACTACACAAGTCAGTTGATCTGGGCCTGTGACTATCTCGCTCAGTGAGTCAGGGGTCTAACAAAGGTTGGTCCACAAAACACATGGAGATGGTAATAAGGCACTGTAATCCCCCCTTGAATTGTTGGGAGAAAGGGCTTACATTTCCGGATCAGGAGTGGCTAAACACAAGGCGTATGACCTTTGGCCATTTCCTGGATATGTCTGTATGTGATGTTTTCTTGAAGCGCTGGCTACATGTCAGTCCATGCTGTGTAAAACTTGGCTTAACTTGACAGTCTTCTTAAGTATGTGGCTAACCTTGTGGCTGTTTGATAATTTTTAAGCGCATTTTTTCCAATGAATTTTCCATGTATATGCTTTAATACAACAATCTGTGAACAGCCTGCTTAACGAAAATGACCAGAAATAAATACTGAAATATGTTTCTCTTTGTGTAATGCAATTCAATGTTTGTTCCACTTTTTGAATTAGATTATAGAAATAAGCAGACTTCATAATTT